>NC_000067.6:180420069-180712569 GCF_000001635.26 Mus musculus | reverse complement strand
AACAAAACCCTTTACTTTTATAGCTTCTAACACACTTACTTATTAATCACAAAATAACACATATTTTCGGAAAAAGAATTCACTCAAAAAAGGACCTGGTGATGCAGACCTGTAAACCAGCTAGTGTAGAAGTTGAGGCAGGAGAATTATAAGCTCAAAGCAAGCTCTGTCTACAGAGTGAGTTGGGGGTCATTATGGGCAAATTAGTCAGACATTATCTCAAAATAAAACAAAACAAAAGTCAAAAACAAGGACAGGCTGTGGTGGCACGCACCTTTAATCCCAGCACTTTGGAGGCAGAGGCAGGCGGATTTCTGAGTTCGAGGCCAGCCTGGTCTACAGAGTGAGTTCCAGGACAGCCAGGCTATACAGAGAAACCCTGTCTCAAAAAAGAAAAGGAAAAAGAAAAAAAAAAAAAAGTTTTGATGCACATACAAATTTATGTATAGACCTTATCATTTCTTCTTTCATATACTTTTCTCCCATCTTAGTCATATTTTATTTAGTTTTTGAGACAAAGTCTCCTTATGTAGCTTAGGCTGGACTCCAAATCTGAATCCTCCTTCTTTAGACTCCTCAGTATCTGAGGCTAGAGGTGTGCGTCACCACACCTAACTTAAACTCTTGAAGCACATCACCATTGCTTTTCCTCACTTAGGTCCTTTAAAAGTTTATTTTTAAATTATGTGTGTATATGAGTATGGTGCCTGCTGGGGTCAAAAAAGGGTGTGGGACTCCCCAGAATGAGAACCAGGCAGCTGTCAGGCGTCTGATGGGAGTGCTGGGGCTCAGACTTAGGTCCTGTTAGCCATTAAGCCATCTCTCCAGCCCCAGAACGCACTGTACACCCTGCTTGGCAGCGTATTCCTCATCTTACTCCTTAGGAGACATCTTTCTGTGACAGTATGTTGAAAAAACAAACTCTTTTTGTTGGCCAGTTGGTTTCACTGAGTTTCAGAGACAGTGTTTGTATCCTGGGGAAATGGCATGGCTATAGCAAAGAGGCATGAGGACTCACCTATTCAGGGAGGACTCTCAGACACACCTGGGCATGAGGACTCACCGATGCAGGGAGGACTCTCAGACACACCTGGGGATGGGCACAGGACTATATCACAAAAGGTGTTTGTGTTGGATAATGGAAAAAAAAAAAGCCTGGTTGTGATGGATCACACCTCAAGTCCCAGCTTGCAAGGGTGGGAGTGAGAGTGGGGGCATTGGCAGGTAGATCTCTGTGAGTTCAAAGCCACCCTGGTCTACAGGGAAAGTTCCAGACAGCCAGGGTTACACAGAGGAACCCTGTTGCCTGTTAGGGCAAGGGGACAGACACATCATGACAGGTAAGGAGATCGCCATGAAGAGAGATAGGGCTCAATGCCAAACACGGCAGGGCCAAGTGTGTATGTGCAGCCATGGAGCAAGATGGAGCTGGTGGGCAGGACTCTACAGAGGAAGCATCAAGGGTTAAACTGTCCAAACAGGTTTCTGGCTGAAGATGGTCACTGTCTGGATGGACAGCCACTGTCTGGTGGATGGAGGAGAACTGAAAACACGATTATTATTATTATTATTTGCTAAGACAAAATAATAATAATATGCACACCTATATTCCCAGCACTCAGGAGGCATAGGCAGGCAGATCTCTGAGTTTGAGGCCAGCCTGGGCTACAGGACAGCCAAGGCCATAGAGAGAGATCCTGTCTCAAAGAAGGAGAAGGAGAAGGAGGAGGAGGAGTGGGTAGGGGAGCAGGGCGGAGGGAGGATATAGGGGACTTTTGGGATAGCATTTGAAATGTAAATGAAGAAAATATCTAATAATAAAAAAAGAAGAAGAAGAAGTGGCAAGGAGAGGCAAGAAAACAAGCCACACACCCCCAAGGGCGTGTCCCTAGAGTTCTCCCATCATTCACTTCACCTGTCTGTCTCCTAAGTGTTCATCACCTCTTAACCACCCATCAAATTAAGAACCAGTTAGTGGACTCACCCATTGACAGGTCAGAGCCCTGTGGTCCAACCACTTCCCAGGAGACCTCTGAACATTGCTGTACCAGGGGTTCAGGCTTTCAACACACAAGGCCCTAGGGGGAGTCTTTTCGGATCCAACCCCAAACGTATAACCAAGATGTCAGACATCAAAGGTGGGAGGTGTTTTGCTAAAATGACTACTGTATTCTGTAAAAAGAGGATTTTACAAGGAAGTACACAGATGAGCCTAAGAAAGTGCTCTAAAACCTAATGAAAAATAAACAAAATACGCACACACACACACACACACACACACACACACACACACACACACTAAATAAGAGCATTGGAGTATTGTGATGGTGAAGTTAGACTGTAGTGTAGTATAGGGTAGACCTGAATTCAAGTCCAGTCCTGCATATAAAACAGCTTAGATAATCAAGTTTGAGGTAAATTATTTAGTCTCATCTTCAGTATATCAGTGTCTTCGTTTGAAAAATAAAGATACCCACTGTCTTAGGGAACTTAGAATAGGCAAATCTGTAGGCAGGAAGTACTAATGTAGAGACAGGAAGCGCTAACCAGTGGCTGCTGAGAGGAGTGGGGAGTCACTGGTTAGTGACTCCCTACTAGTGGAGGGCTAACAAGGAGTATTTTGGTTCTAGACAGACCTAATGGTCACACAACCTATGAATGTACTTAATGCCACAGTGTTGTATACTTTTAAATAGCAATTGGTTGGAGCACCGGGATGGCTTGGTGGGACAAGGCACTTGCTGCATAAGCCGGAGAAGAGTTCACTCCCCAGAACCCAAGAAAAGTCAGAATAAAACCATCTCCGCAAGTCGTCCTCTGACAGCCTTATACACAGCATGCATGCCCCTTCACACACATCATATACACAACAGTAATAAAAAGAAAGACTTTCAATAGGGACTAGCAGCCTGCTTAGGAGTGCTGAGAGACAGGGAGAAGGACACCATGGCACTGACAGGCTACTGCACAGCAGGGAACACCAGATTGGTTGTCTGAAGGCAGGGTTGTTATCTCAAGACTACACTCATCAGGGGTGCTCAGAGAGGACATGGCTTGATTTCTCGTGCTCTTGTGTGGCCGGGCAAGGTAGCAGAGTTCTGAGGCAGGCGGCTCTCGCTCCCCCACTCCCACCCCCACCCCCATCCTGAGATGTGGGAGTCCAGAGAGTGAGTAGAGTTTTGAAGTGTGAGCAGATCCTTCCCTCATGCCCAGTGGGAGGATCAACACACCAGAGAGAGCACACTGGGGCTGGTCCGTCTCACGGACTCTTGAAAACCACTCAGCACCACGCTGCTTCCTCCTCCCAACAGGCTCAGTTCAGGGCTCTTGCAGGAGCTGTCCCAAGTGACCACCTGTTTCTAAGTGTGTGAGAGATCTGAGACCCTTGAGCAGCCTTAGAACTGGGTCTGTGTGAAGTGAGAGGTCGGCCCGAGTCCAAGAGAAGAATCAGCTGACAGTGACACACCCGTGTCTCCGTGTTGAGAGACAGAACAGAGCTGCTTGGGCAGCTGAGGCTACTTCCTACTGCACATGATGTAACATTCAACCAGGGAATAACTCAGACCCCCAGAGCCCTATTCCCCAGGTGAGGAAAGGCTCTAGAACACGGTGGTGGAGACAAGCATCCATCCTAACAGCTGGAGAGGTGAGTACCAAGGCTCTTAGGATGAGTGAAAACCTAACAGGAATTTGACCATCCCATCGGTACCCTCCATCCCTACAACTTTGAACACAGCACTAGTCATAGGTCCTTGGGCATGGCAGGTCCCTTCTTGTCACCTAGGTCTGCAGGGCACATCTGGAGCCGCCTCACCAGTGTTGATGAGGCCTGAGTACAGGGCTTCCAGTCCCTTCTTGACAGGGCTGAGGGATGCTGAGAGGGAGAGGGGCCAGCCTTCAACTTTAAACCTCTCCCATGTGTGACAGTATGGGACTCTAGATAAGCCTTGCCACTCCTGGAAAACAGTATGAGGAAATGATCTACTTGCTACTCTTTTTTGTTTTTAAAGATTGTTTTTCTTCATTGGTGTTGTTTTGTTTTTGAGATAGGGTTTCTCTGTGTAGCCCCAGCTGTCTTGAAACTCACTCTGTAGACCAGGTTGGCCTTGAACTCACAAAGATCTGCCTGCCTCTGTCTCCTGAATGCTATAACTAAAGGCCACCACTGCCTGGCTCTCAAGAAAGGTTTTCAATATATACCCAGGTTAGCCTTGAACCCTCAGTTCCACTGATCCTCCAGTCTCAGCCTTACTGTAGTAGCTCAGATGATGGAATAGTGCTACCGTGTGCATATGGAGGTCAGAGGGCAACCTTTAGCAGTTATCTTATTTGAAGCAGGGTCTCCAGGCTAACAGGTCTATGAGTTGGCTTTCCTGACTCTGTTTCTCATCTAGGAGAGCCTGGGTTATTGCTCTCCAGCTTTGCACATGGGATCATGGGGTATAGACTCGAACTCAGGTTGTCGGGGTTAGTATTACATTACAAGAACTTTACCCACGAGTCATCTCCCTAGCCCAGCTCTGTGGTTGCTTGTTTAATAATTATCAAAGGGGAGGGGGTGAGTAAAACCAAACTCAGAACTAAGTAGAAAGGTCACACACAGGGCTTCCTTGTCACTCTCTGACTCTGTCTCTGTTTCTGCCTGTCTCTCTATCTGTCTGTCTGTCTGTCTGTCTGTCTGTCTGTCTCTCTTACACACACACACACACACACACACAGTCCCAGGATCCCACCATGCCTCTGAGTTTGGAGAAGCTGTGCTCAGACTCTGATCCCTGAAAACAGAAGATCACGGGTGAATGTGGGGCTCATTCAGGACCACTTTTAAGGCCCCCAAGCTTTGGACTCAGGCCCCCTTCTCAGGGAAATGACAGATTTCATCCCTGATAAGGGCCCCTCCAGGCTCCGGCACCCTCACCCCTAGGTGTGGCTGATGGCTAATTCTCTACTGGCACCTCTCCAGGTGGCTTCACAACTACCTGTCAGCTGACCACTTCCTCCAGCCAGGCCCCCAAGAGCCTTTCATCCCACCACAGCCTTTCATCTGGGCCTTTTAAAGGAAGTGAAACGTTTCAGCTACCAAAACCCCCAGGAAGAAGGGAAGGGAAGAGGCGTTCTTCCTGAGGATCTAAGAGTGTCTGTCTTTCCATTGCACTCTGTTGCTCCAGGCTGCAGAGCTGTCAACCTTTGACTGGATATCTAGTTCCTCTGAGGACAGGTTAGTTGAGTGATATCTTCAGGTGCCGAGTGTGCCTTCTAGCAAAATGGTGAGTCTCATTGGATGAGACTGTCCGCACCTTCTGTACTGTATCCGGTGGAGTAGGTGCTTTAGTCTCTGCCTCTGCACCCTCATGGGTTTGGGGTACCAGATCCTCATAAAACCACAGCCTCAACATCTACCACCATAGCCACCCCAAGACCCCCTAAGCCTGGTGTGTCTGCCCACCAGGAGCTCACAGGCCAGATGGAAGTCCAAACCAGCACATCTGAAGAAAACGCTTTGCACACGCATGAGATGTGACAGACTTGGGTGGGCTGTAGGCTGTGGGTGCCTTGCTAGGGGCCTGGCCAGGTGGCAGTCAGGGCAGACTGTCAGGCAGAGCTAAAGTAAATACGAACAACTCCTCCAGGATCCCTCAGTTGGCAGCCTCAGCCCCAGGGTCTGCTCTGTCTACAGAGGAACAAAAAGAACACCATAAGCTGATGTTGGAACATGCTTTAGGGTGAGGGCCAGGGAGGCCAGACAGTTAAAAAGTCCCAAAGGCAAGCAAGCCTCTCTGCTCCTCCAGGGCACACTCTGCAGGTGGGAAGCTGGAGCTTGCAGAGGTCAAAGGGCATGCATGAGGGCTGACAACAGACAAGGGACGGCATGAAGACAAATTCCAAACTCTGTGATGCTCCTGTAATGGAGTCCTGATCCAGAGGTACAGGGATGGCTGGGGTCACTTGTAGGCCAACAGCAGAGGCACCTGACCCCTTCACATGTCCCTTTGGGGGACTAACTGAACCTTTACTGTGTACCACCACGTTCTTGGCTGACCAGGACGTACAGGGAACAAGTCAGGCTCAGGCTCTGTGGGTCCTGTGAGCAATTGCACAAGAAATCCTAGTCTAGTGACTCTATGGGTTGGAAGACTGAGTACCCCACAGAAGACAATGACCTGCTGTTGGGAAAAGGGTTCACACACCCTCAATATCGTGTGGGACAGAACCCCAGGCAAGGTCAAGAGCTCTGCTGAGTAAGTGTACAGATGGAGGGGGAGTCTCTGGGAAGAAGCAGGCTCCGGATTGGGGGGAGGATACCCCCACACAGGTGAGGATGGGGCTTAGGCTGGTGGGAGGGAGAAAGCTTTAGAGTCTGGAGTTGATGTTCCCAGAAGGCTCATCAGCTGTGTCTCATCTGGGCCCTGTCGACCCTGCTCCTCAGCCCTTGCACTCTAACCCTCTGAAAGCCCCCATAAACAAGCCATGTGTTCCTTGAAACCTAATTCTGGCCCTCTATGCCCCGGCTTGTACCTTTGGATCAAGACAGGTGACCCCAAAGACCACAGCCCACACAGCTCTTGTTTAGGAATCTGCTGGGTTGAATCCCAATGCTCGCCCACCTGATTCAGAGGCTGAAAGTTCCAAAGCAGGACTGGCCTTGCTCATGCAGTGTCTTCTCAGTTATCCGGGATCCAGGTTCATCTCACTGGCTTATTCCAGCCTCTAAAATCCAGAATCTACCGAGATCATAAGAGTGTAAGGAGGACACGCTTTCTGTCTCTAGTGCCTTAAAGGTGCCCTGGCCTCACTCAGTCCCTGGGTCCCTGGAGTTTTGCATTCATGCAGATGGTGGTGGGTTGAGTACTTAGAATTTTCATTCTTGTTCTTTTCTTTTCTCCTCCTCCTCTTTTTTTTTTTTTTTTGGACAAGAATGTCTCTGTGTAGCCCTGGGTGCCCTGGAACTCACTCTGTAGACAGATTGGCTTTGAACTCAGAGATCTGTCTGCCTCTGCCTCCCCAGCTCCCCAGTGCTAGAATTAAAGGTAAAGGCACAGACTGCCGCCAACCAGCTCAGAAATTTCTTTCAATTGATATGTCAAATAGACATTGAGACTCTGCTACAGACTTTATAGTATTCTAGGCACGCGAGGACACGGCCTGCTGCTGCTGGAATATGATTGGCCATGGGGCTAGGGATACTGCTCAGCGGTAGAGTACTTGTCTAGCAGCTGGGAGGCCCTGGGTTCAATTCCCAGTACTGCAATAAACAGACAGACAAACAGGACTTTTGATGTCCTGGACATTGAATTGTATTTTAAAAAATAAAAGCCACGCATGGAGACACAGGTTAATAATCATAACGTTCAAAAAGAGGATAGCTCTCGGAGTTCACCAACAGCCTGGACAACATAGGAAGACAGTGTCTCAAAAACTCAAAAAAGGACCAGGGAGGCAACTCAGCAGGTAACCCTGTGTGCTTCAAAGCTTGGCTCAGTGAATTTGATCCCTGGAGTCCACATGACGGAGTGAGAACTGACTCTGACTCTGGCAAGTTGTCCTCTGAGCTTGATTTGCGCTCTCTCTCTCTCTCTCTCTCTCTCTCTCACACACACACACACACACACACACACACACACACACACACACACACACGGTTAATGAACAGTTCTGAGTTGGTCCTCTTTTGAGTCCCCAGGCACTTGCACTGAACAGTCAAGGCGTGGAGATGGTTTCCTAATAGGACAGGTGTCCCTGGAGCAGTGGAAGAAGAGCCTGCTGGGTTTGTTTGTTTGTTGTTTTCTGTTTTTTCTGCAGGTGAGCAGCTCCTTCCTCCCACATCCTTGGGATGCAGAGCTCTGGTCTTCAGTCCCAACTCAGGACCCCCTCAGCTTCTCACAGTTGTTTCTGCACAGGCCCGTCTGTCACATCCATCGGCATTGGTTTATGTCCATAGGCTGTTGCTTTTCACAACCCACTGTGCTGCACAGAGGCTCAGCCTCTGACCTCCCTACCTCCCAGAACCTTCCCTTCACAGGCAAAATGTGCCATGCCCCCTACCAGCCAACTCCAGTGCCCTTGGGACAGTGTTCTCTGGGAACGCAGCAAAGGAAGGCCTGGTGCTGTGATTGCAGCAAAACCCTGCTCCTAGCTGAGCTCATTCAAGGCACCATTTTTGGAAAGCCTACCCTACCCCCAACCCCTACTCCTCTGCCATTTCATTTTCCTGTCTCCACTTATTTCAAAGGCACTGGCTTTTGGTTGTCCTTATAATACTTGGGGATGGAGCCCATGCCCTCAACACATGGTAGATAAATGCCCTACCACTGAATCACAACCCAGCCCGTCCTCCTCCTTTTCTTCTTCCTCTCCTCCTAGTCTTCCTCCTCCTCCTCCTCTTCCTCATGACTGAAGATTTAAGCCAGATCATATGTCTAGGCAAGTCCAAACTAGTTAGCTTTAAAAAAGAATGGTGGTTACATTTAGTGTGTGTGTGTGTGTGTGTGTGTGTGTGTGTGTGTGTGTGTGAGAGAGAGAGAGAGAGAGAGAGAGAGAGAGGGAGAGAGAGAGAGAGAGAGAGCATTCCATCTGTAGAAGCCAGAGAACAATTTACAGGAGTCAGCTCGCTCCTTGTCAGCAGGCTCTTTCACCTGTGGAGCCATCTGCCCTGTCACCAGATGGTTTCTTTAGAGTACCCACTCCTCCATAGCTTGCTACTGTTTCTCCCTTTCAACTAACCGTGTCTAAATATTCTAGGCCAAAATCTCTGAGGCTCCAACCTTGGAGCGGGCTTTTCCTCCAAGGACTCATTTTTCCCCTTTTAGTGGGAAATGGTGGTTAGCCAAAGTCTCAGTGCTAACAAGCTTAATCAATCCCAAAACAAAGTTAAGAAGAGGGAGGTCTGTGGCACTGTTTGAAACAGTAACGAAGTGAAAGTGTATTTGGGGCACTTAATAGGAGGGGTTGTGTCAGAGTCGGAGGGAGGGGGCTGGCAGCTGAGCTGGATTGGTCCAGCCAATCACTGGAATGTTCAGTAGCTGTCTGAGAAAGTTACATCTCAATGTCAGGCAACGAATTTGAAAACCAAGTATTCGTTTTTTCTGTTAATGCTTTGAGACAGGGTCTTGCTGAGCCCACAGGTGTGCGCCACACACACAGGCTTTGACTATCTTGATCGTTCTTTCAGATCTTCATTTCCAATGTTTTCTTTCTCTGCTGTTTTCAACTTTATTGGTTAGCTGCTTAAATCGGTTCATGAAAGACTTCCCCAGAGGAGTCCTTCCTAGGCAGAAGCATTGGCACAGATAACTGCAAGAAGAAAAGGTGCCATTCTTTTTGAAGATTTCCCATAACAGGATCAAAAGTGATGCTGTGTTAGTCAGATGAATTTATACCTCCTGCCTGGAGCACACAGAAAAGGCTTCTATAATGGCTTGCCACGGTATGCCTTTTGGAAGGACACCATCTCTGTCTACTGTAACCACTGACTGTGAAATAAACTTCAGAAACTGAAGGTGAAAAAGAGAGTGAAGGAAATCAAAGCGAGGTCAGGATCAAAGGGAAAAGAGATCTCAAGGGGGAAGTAGAGCCATCGGCTCCCCTGGGCTGCCTTTCCCTAGTTTCCCCTTTAATAAACACCCCGGGCTCCTCCACCGGGTTCTGGGCAGCCCAGGGAGAGGGCCCAACTCCAACAACAAAGAGAGCAGAGGAAGAGAATATTTAGCACTTGGGGAGGAAAGGCAGGCCTCTGATATTTGGGTGTTGGGGATGGGAAAGGTGGCAAGAAACATGGGAGCTGCAGAAGGGTAGTGACTCCAAGTGGCCTTGTCTCTCTCTCCCAGCCTGGCTGTGACTCTGGCTGACCAAGACTTCCCTCAAGGCATAGCACCGGTGTGTCTGAGGACTGCCTCCTGTTTCTCCTAGTCCTTACTTGTGGCTGTTGCAACAGATGTTATCAACTAAATATGAGTAGTGGCCTAAAGCACTTAGCACAACCTATCATGTAGTGAGCTAGCCCTGGGGTTGAAGAGGGCAAACCCAGACCCTAATCTGAGCTATGACTGTCTGAGCTGGCCTTGAACTCCAGTCTGCTTTTCAGTCATCAGTGCTTGTCTGCTTGGCAAGGTCCTTCCTTCCTGAGCTTTAATTTCACAGTGCGTCTATTTGTGAGACGGTTCTTGCTATATACGTGTGTGTGTGTGTGTGTGTGTGTGTGTGTGTGTATAATTAAAAAAAAATTTTTTTTTGAGGCAGGGACTCACTATGTAGCTCTGGCTGTCCTGAAACTCAATCTGTAGACTGGGCTGTCCTTGAACTCACAGAAATCTACCTGTCTCTGCTAGAATTAAGGGCATGTACCACTATGCCCGATTAATTTAAAGGTATTATTAAGAACATAGGTTTTTTTTTTTTAATATATTTTTTCCATTTGGAGAAATAAATATGGAAGAACTACTATTTAATGTATATTTACAGAAGAGAAATAGCTAGCAGAACATAGAATTTGAGTTCAATTAAAAAAAAAAATCTACAAGGATTTAGCCACTGGGCTGGAGAGATGGCTGAGAGGTTAAGAGCACCGGCTGCTCTTCCAGAGGTCCTGAGTTCAATTCCCAGCAATCACATGGTGGCTCACGACCATCTGTAATGGGATCTGATGCCCTCTTCTGGTGTGTCTGAAGACAGTGACAGTGTACTCATATATATATAAGCTAAATAAATCTTTAAACAAACAAACAAACAAAATGAACTTAACCACTTAGAATCACCCTGGCCCCTCATCTTACACCGAGACAGGGTCTGTTACTAACCCTGGAGTTCCTGGCTGAAGGAACTGGTTGAAGGGACTGGCTGAAGGGACTGGCCAGCCAGCTCCTGGACTCTGTTTCTTGAACTCGAGGACTCCAGGCATGGTCTGTTGTGCTAGGTTCTTACATGTATGCTGACACTCCAAAATTCAGATCCCTGGGCCTGCACTTCTGTCCCACCAAAGTAATGTCCCAACCTCATAAAGACTTATTGAACTCAAATTCTATGTCCTGCTGGCTATTTCTCTTCTGTAAATATACATTAAATAGTAGTTCTTCCATATTATTTCTCCAAGTGAAAAAATATATATTTAAAAAATATCTTCTTAATAATACCTTTAAGTGCTGGGCATGGTGGCGCATGCCTTTAATCCCAGCTCTTAGGAGGCAGAGACAGGCAGATTTCTGAGTTCGAGGCCAGCCTGGTCTATAGGACAGCCAGGACTATATAGAGAAACCCTGTCTCGAAAAACCAAAAAAAAAAAAATAATAATAATAATAAAATAAAATAAAAAATTTTTTAAAAATAATAATACCTTTAAATTAATCGGGCATAGTGGTACATGCCCTTAATTCTAGCAGAGGCAGGTAGATTTCTGTGAGTTCAAGGACAGCCCAGTCTACAGATTGAGTTTCAGGACAGCCAGAGCTACATAGTGAGTCCCTGCCTCAAAAAAAAATTTTTTTAATTATATATACATGTATACATACATACATACATACATACATACACACACACATACGTATATAGCAAGAACCATCTCACAAATAGACGCACTGTGAAATTAAAGCTCAGGAAGGAAGGACCTTGCCAAGTAGACAAGCACTGATGACTGAAAAGCAGACTGGAGTTCAAGGCCAGCTCAGACAGCCATAGCTCAGATTAGGGTCTGGGTTTTCCCTCTTCAACCCCAAAATAACTATAAAATAAGAGCTCTCAAAGGGCTTAAAAATGCACTCACAACCATCTGTGCATGTGATTTATTTATTCTTGTTTTTTGGGGTTTTTGTTGTTGTTTTTTTGGTTTTGTTTGTTTGTTTGTTTTTTCGAGACAGGGTTTCTCTGTGTAGCCCTGGCTGTCCTGGAACTCACTCTGTAGACCAGGCTGACCTCGAACTCAGAAATCCGCCTGCCTCTGCCTCCCAAGTCCTGGGATTAAAGGTGTGCACCACCACCGCCTGGCTATTTGTTTTTGAGGCACGGTCTTGTAATATAGCCCTGACTGGAGTGGAATTTCCTGTGTAGACCAGGTGAGACTTGATGTGATGCTCCTGCCTCAGCCTCCTAAGTACCTGAACAACAGGCACTCAGTAACCACAGCTGGCTTTTGTGAACATGATTTAAAGTAAGACTGAAGCAATGCTGAGGGGCATAAAAGGCTGTGTGTGTCCCTCTGTCTGTCTGTCTCACTTTTCTTGAGGCAGGGTCTCTCTATTATACAGCCATGGCTATATCCTGAAACGTGCTATGAAGGGCCAGGCTAGCCTCAGACTCATAGAAATTCTCCCCTCTTGCCTTCCGAGTGCTAGGATTAAAAGTATGCACCACCATGCCTGGCTAAGAGTTTTTCTTTCTATCACTTCCAGTTCCAACCTGAGTCTTCTCTGTAGCTGGACAAGGATACATCCAAGCACATGCAAGAAAAATCTCAATTCAGAGCTAGCAGGAAACTCAGCCAGTAAAGGTGCTTGCTGCCAAGCTGATGGACTGAGTTCAATCTCTGGACTCACATAGCAGGTGGAGAGAACCATTTCCCACAAACAGTGCTCTGACAACTCATGTGTGCATATTCCCAAGTGTACACACGCATACACACACACACACACACACACACACACACACACACACACACAGATGGGGTGGAGGAAGAGACCCACAAACAGACAGAGATATAGAGACAGAGAGGGGGTAGAATAAGAAAAGCTAAATTTAGGGCAAAAGGAAGAGAGGATGAGAGTTTCTGAGCTCTTGTTCAATACATATTACAATATGGGACAAATCTGAAGGAAATGGTTTTTAAAAATGATGCCTGTTGGTTGGATTAGAGGATTCTCAGATCACAAATTGCACTATGATTTCTGGCCACACACAGCCCCAGCTGTGTACACAGCCTGCCATTATTTCCCTCAGTCCGTTTCCCTGCCCTGTAGGGTTCTTCTGGGGCAGACAGAAGGTGGCAGAGGACAGTGATGGACAAAGGACCCGGGAGGATTTCCACGTAGCAGGTTGAAGAATTCCTATAGCTCAGAACCCAGCTGAGTCTCTGGGAGGCTCGGCTGTCACTGACAAACTCCTTCTGGGAGCAGTAGTCACAGACTCTGGTGTCTTCTCAGGCTGGTTTCCTGATCCCTTCAGGGACAGCAGTGCAGCAGCCACTGAAGCTCCTAGGTGGCAGAGACCAGGCCACCTCTCTTCCCAAGATGACTGGAACCCAGTGTTCCCACAGAGTCATATCTGGAGATCCGCTTGGCACAGCACCTGTCCAGGTCTTTGGGCTTTGATCTGGATTGTAGTGTATTTCTTGGAGAGTAAAATGGGAACACACACCACACATCACACATCCACCACACACACACACACACACACACACACACACACACACACACCTACTATATAAGAACATACATAAGCACAGCCATAACATTTTATTTTGTTTTCAAATAATTCATTTTTAATAATGGATTATAAAACTGAGTGACAGGTTGGGTGTATAATTCAGAGATAAAGCCCTGGGTTTGAGCCTCAGCATCACAGAAAAAAAGAGAAGAATAAAAGTAGGTGTGAACTTTCATGTTCAAGAGGCTGAGACAGGTAGATCTCAAGTTCAAGGCCAGCCTGGGCTATCTCGTGAGACCCAGTCTCTGAATTGATGAACAAATGGCAGAAGATGTAGCATAGCCCTTCCAGTGCTTGTCCAGCATTTACAAGGCCTTGTTTGAGCCCCAGCATTGCATAAAATCAGGCATTGTGTGGAATGTCTGTAAAGAGAGCTTTGCATCCTGGAAGTCCATCCTTGGCTACATAGAGAGTGTGAGGCTAGCCTGGTATACACGAGACCCTGATATATGTACGGGGTAGGAGTAGAAAAATAAAAGCATAGAAAAATCAAATTCTGATTTTTCCATTCCATACACTGTGAAACTGAAAAACTGTCAAAGAAATAGAAGAAGAAAGAAAGGGAGAGGGGTTGGAGGTGTGTGTGTGTGTGTGTGTGTGTGTGTGTGTGTGTGTGTGTGTGTTTGAGGGGAAGGGATCAGATGGAAAAGCAGGCCTGGGGAGTCTTAGCATCCGCATAAAGCAGGAGGCCAGGACACTTCCCACGACTCCCCAGCTGGTGGACAGGTCAAGCCTAGAACTTGCCGATCACTCTGTGCTTTGACACTTGGGATAATTGCCCATAGTAAAGATATGGCCACTTGCTGCTCTTCCAGAGGGTCAGTTCTCAGCACTGTATCAGGTGGCTTACAACCCATTACTTCCCAGCACTGTGTCAGGCAGCTTACAACCCACTTCCCTCTTTTGGCTTCTTTGGGGGCTCACATGCGTATTAGTAGACAGGATGCACTCATGGCCAGCACATATACTTTCTCCTATGATACTTCCCATTAGCATTGAAGACGTTGCAGGAACAGGTCCTGGGCTGGGCTGTGGAATACCCCTTCCTCTGCAGGGAGCCCCTTTGAGGCCTTGCAAGCCGTGCTCCTTGCCCTGCCTGCCTCTGCACCCTTCTGCTATAGTGCTGCATGCCTCTGATTTCTCTATGAAGCAACTTGGCTTCTGTCTCAACAGATGTTCCCTGAGGGTCTTGCTTAGGATTTTCCAGTCACTGGGTCCTATTCTCAGGACCAGAGGGTAAGGAGGTGGGGAGAGACTTATATGAATAAATGAATGCATGTGTGCACTAGGGGAAGCAGATATAGAAGTCACAACTAAACTACAAATCCGCATAAAACAAACCAGGAACCTCAAATGAACCCCAGGGGACAAAGGAAATAGTAATGGCATCAGAGGGAGCAGAAACTTCAAGGAGTGGCATCAGAGGGAGCAGAAACTTCTCGGGTTCTGAGCACTGTTGGGATTCTTTAGGAGCGCTAACCCCGTACAACTTCAGCCCGTCCAATTTACAGCATTCTTGTTGACAGGTCACAGATACTCTAGGCAGGAGCAGCGTCACTGTTCAGGATGTGTGCCTGTCCCCTTTGAGATCTCTTTATCTTCACCCCCCCTTGGATTCAGGATGTGTCAGGGTGGTTTGCCGAGGGCAGGGCTAGGCTGTTTAACCAACCTGGAGTAAGGTCTAGCACATAGCAGGGGTGGTAAATAGCGCCTTTGATGGTGACAGGCGGACAGCGGGCCAGGCACAGCGCGGGGGACCTACGAACCAAGCCCCCAAGAGATTCAGGCGCTCTTGAGAGGTCTTCTGGCCCAGAAGAGGGGGTTCTGTCCAAGTCCGGCCTGCACTTGGGGCGACCCCACCGGGGCAAAGCGGTTCGAGGTATGTGGATTGGTGGTTGGACTGGCTGGCGGATGGGCGGAGAAGGGACGGAGCGGCCCGGACTCAAGTTCGCGCCTCCCTCATTCCGTCCCCGGGTCAGCGGAAGCGATTATTCCCGCGGCGTCTGGCGGGGCTGGGGCGGGCTCGCACCCCGAGGAGACGAGACGCGGCTTCCCTGCACCCACGCCTTTGATGGCGCCGCCGCCCCCTCCCCGGCTCCGGGCCGCTATAACTGCAGGCGCGCGGGGGTACAGGGAAGCGTCCGGGAGTCATGGCCGCAGCAGGGTCCCAGCAGCTCCAGTTCGCAGAAGGCGCCGCTTTCCCCATCTTCCCCGCCGCGCATCCCGGAGGGCAGCTGCTCCCAGCCATGCGCCCAGCCTCTGGGCTGCCCGCGGCGCCCCACGACTCTCGCGCCCCAGCAGCCACGCAGTGCTTTCCAAACCGCGACTCCAGTCCCACAGCGCAGACCCCCGCCGGCCTGGATCCGCCCGGACCCTCCAAAGGCTCGGCCGCCCCGTCGGCGCCACAGCGCCGCAAGCGCACGTCGTTCAGCTCGGAGCAGCTGCAGTTGCTGGAGCTCGTCTTCCGACAGACCATGTACCCAGACATCCACTTGCGGGAGCGCCTGGCTGCGCTCACGCTGCTACCCGAGTCCAGGATCCAGGTGAGTCGCGGTCGCAGCTGCGCGTTCCAGTGGAGGTGCTGGGAAGTCACAGGCTTGTTGGGCCATTTATTCTGTGGGGGAAAAGTTACTCTCTTTGAACCTCATGGTTCTAGACTGCAAACTGGGATGTCAGTTAAGGCCGCGTTACCATGTGATTGATCTGGGCAGCTAAGGGGCTTGCGGACCCATTGAAAGGTCCCAGCAGGAAGGTAGTCATTGCACTCTTTCCCAGCGTCCAGTAAGGAGAGAGAGAGAGACAGAGACAGAGAGACAGACAGAGAGACAGAGAGAGAGAGACAAGCCTTCCTCTGGCTTTGATTCTAAGTAGCAGAGCAGGGTTGGATCACCTTCAAAACAAGCAAGAACTTCTTGTCACTTTGAAAAAATATTGCAAAGTGAGTTTATTGTCTGAGGTCGATCATTTAGATCAGAGTTTTGGAGATGATAGGGAGAAGCCTCTCTCTCTCTCTCTTGCTCTCTCTCTCTCTCTCTCTCTCTCTCTCTCTCTCTCTCTCTCTCTGTGTGTGTGTGTGTGTGTGTGTGTGTGTGTGTGTGTGTGTGTGTGTGTGACTGAGACAAGTTCATGCTGCGTAGTCCAAGCTGGACTTCAATTCACAATCCTTCTGCCTCAGCTTCCTGGGTGCTTGGATTACAGGTAGGTTCCCCAACACCCAGTTTAGACGCTTGCCTCAGGAGGGTGGACATTTAGTGTTTATTTTTTTCCTGGACTTAGGGTGACTACTCAACTGTCACTTTTTTACCCCCTCCAGTCAGGGTTTCTCTGGGTAGCCCTGGCTGTCCGGGAATTTGCTCTGGAGACCAGGCTGGCCTTGAAATCAAAGATGTGCCTCCTTTGTCTAGGATTAAGGGGGTGTGCCACTATCTCCTGGCTTCAACTGTCACTTTCAGCAGTTGTCACCCTGGGCTTCCTATGCAGAACACGTTTGTGGGGAAATAGTAAAGACATTTACACACAGAAACGAGCTTCACGGAGGAAAAATACCTACTGGGATTGAAGGGGTATGCTACCACCACCAGGCTGAGACCGTCTTTTTTTTTTTTTTTTTTTTTTTGGTTTTTCGAGACAGGGTTTCTCTGTATAGCCCTGGCTGTCCTGGAACTCACTTTGTAGACCAGGCTGGCCTCGAACTCAGAAATCCGCCTGCCTCTGCCTCCCGAGTGCTGGGATTAAAGGCGTGCGCCACCACGCCCGGCTTTCTTTCTTTCTTTTTTTTTTTAATGTGTAAAATGAAAAGCAGACAAACAACCAAGTATAGCAAGTGTAGACAGAACCAGACAGCATTCCAGCTTTGCATCTGAGAATGATGACTGAGAAGGTTTGGAGCTCTGAACATCAAACCATTGGTTCAAGTGCTTTCTGTAAGCCCCAGACTTTGAGCAGAGAGTCAAGGCTAATATGCAGTTTTATCGGTAGAGTGCTTGCCTAGCATGCACGAAACCCTGGGTTCCATCCTCAGGTACCACGCAAACCACTCGTGGTGGTGCAGCCTGTAACCCCAGCTCTGGAGTGGAGGAAGGAGAATCATAAATTCAAGGTCAAGGTTCTCCTTGGCTACAACCCGAGGTTGAGGTCAGCACTGGCTAGAGAAGCTATCTCAAGCAAACCCCCAAACAAACTAACAATAAAAACCCCAACCGGAAGCAGCTGAACAGTTTTTTTCTCCTCTTGTCCCCCAGGTGTGGTTCCAGAACCGACGGGCCAAGTCCAGGCGCCAGAGTGGGAAGTCATTTCAGCCCTTATCCTCAAGGCGGGGAGTTTTCCTCCATTGCCCTGCTCCTGGGACTGAAGCTAGGTGTTTGAAGCCTCAGCTGCCCCTGGAGGCAGATGTGAACCACGTTCCGGATCCCAGCATGACTGGAGGAGGCGTCTGCACATCTGGTTCTCAGAGTTTTGAAACGTATTCGTCTCTCTCTGAAGATATTGGCTCAAAGTTGGACTCCTGGGAGGAGCACATCTTTTCTGCCTTAGGTAACTTCTGAGGATTCTGGGAGCGTTGAGGATGCACTCAGGGAGATCTGGGAGATTGGAGCTGATCTCCTGACTGGCCATGGCCTCGGTTCTGGATCATCTCTCACATTTTGGTTCCCTTCTCTGACACTGAGCCTTTACTGCTGGCTTGTTCTCGGTAGCCACCGAAAAGTCACCGTGACTCTCCAAGACTGCACATTATAATTTGGTCCGCATCCCCTGGGCCTTCTTACTAGGGTTATTCCTATTTTTCAGACTGATTGTTCAGAACTTGTTTTCTTCATAAGAACCTTCGGCTTGACTCAGTTTCCCCACTTTCTCGGCAGCTGCTGTCTTCTTGTAGTCCTAGTTGTAAGTGGGTTCACACACTCTATCCCACATCCTGTACTCTGGACTCATCACCAAGACTCATTACTCTTTTTCACTGAGTCTTTTTGTTTTGTTCTTGACCTTGCTGTGTAAGGAAGGAAAGATGCCTCAAACTCCTGTCCTCCTAGCTTTATTTGCCACCATAACTGGATGCTGCTTTTTTTTTTTTTTTTTTTGCTTAAAAATGTATATGGTATTAACATATATCTCCAAAATAATGGATGTCAATATTTTTGTTTAAAATTTTATATGGTATTAACATACATACCCAAATCAAACTGCTTAACACATGCATGACATCACTCACCTTTCTTTGTTCTGTGATGATATAATCTATTAGCAATTTTCAAGTATATGAAATGTAGATATTAACTATAGCCATCTCCATCGAGTTTTTCAGCTTCTCTCTCCCAGCTGACTGTGTATCCTAGCCACCTCCCCTGCCCTCACTTGACTGGTTTCTCATCTGGCCTGTCAGCTAGACGCTCCCTCAGTAACAACGCTACTTTCCAGCTCTTTCAAGAGCCCCATGCCTCTTGTTCCCCACTTTTTTGTTTTGTTTTTAATTACTCCATTTGGAAGTCTGTGGCAGCTTCCAGTTAACCAAACTGTAAGACCCTGTCAAGCACGCTCACAGTCAATGCCATCATCTTTAGCTTATGCAAACCTTAAGATCATTTACCCAAAATGTGCTTCTCTGTCTGTCATTCCTTTCTGGTTGGGACTCAGTGAAAAAGTTTCTCTTTCAAAACAGCTCAGGAAACAGCTTCCCTTTCTGAAGCCTGAACTTTTCGTAAGTAATCTTAATTTTTGTACCTGTTACTTGGACCACCATTTTTCTTAGCACTTGTTATTATGTTTCCTGTGCAACATTAGTGGGTTACTGTTTCTCACTACTCTTCATACATAAATCCCATTGAAGTGAGCTCTGTTTTGAATTGAACCCTGTTGTCCCAGACCTCAGTGCTGGGAAAGTTGGGGAGTACACAATGAATGAGAAAACATTCCGAAGTAAGCTTACTTGCTGGGCTGCTAAGATGGCTCAGTGGAGGCAGACACATGACCACCAGGCCTGACAACCTGAGTTTGATCCCCAAGACCCACATGGTGGATGGGAGAACGGGTTTCTTTAAGTTGTCTTTTTGACTTCCATATGTGTGGTATGGTGTGCACCCACATAAGTACACACATACAAAATAAATAGATTAAAGAAAAAAATTTTTAAAAGTTTATTGTCTTACTTTTCCGTTGCTGTGATAAACACAATGGACCAGGACAACTTATAAAATAAAGTATTGAATTGGGCTGACAGTCACAGAGGGGTAGCATCCATGATGGAGAAGCCAAGGCATGATGACAGGAAGAGTTCACATTTGGAAACAAGGAAGTAGAGTATAGGGGATGGTGTAGCTTCTGAAGCCTTAAAGCCCAGCCCCCAGTAAGATACACCTTTCACGAGACCTCATCTCCCAATCCTTCCCAAACAATTCTACCCACTGGGGACCAAGTATTGAAACCTTTGAGTTCATTTGGATCTTTGGGCCATTCTCATTCAAACCACACTTACCTGTGCTTGTTCAAAATCCATTAAGACTCATGAATATTTTGGTTTCAGAGTTCCTAGTGTATGTAAATGACTAAGTGAATTTAAGATCTAAAATACTGATATGGTAGTTTGGGGTCTCACCATCAGAGCCTTACACTTAAACTGGTGACAGTTTAGATGATAGTTGAGGCCAATTGAGATGATGCTAATCCAGTGACAAGATGGAGAAGATATCAGAACACCTTAAACTTAATGGTATACTCAGAATCACTGTCAAAAAGAAACCATGTAATTAGGGGTTAGAGATGGCTCAGTGATTACAAACTCTTGTTGCTCTTGAAGACGACACAAGTTCAATTCCCAGCACCCACATTTAACTTTCCTTAATTCCGGTTCCAGATCTGATGTCCTCTTCTGGCTTCTTTGGGCACCAGACATACAAATGGTGCACATACGTACACACAGGGAAAACATCCATACACATAAAAAGGAGACAGACAGGAAGAAAGAAAGGTTTTTCTGAGATGAAGAAAAGGAAGGAAGGAAGGAAGACAATCAGGAAGACAGAAAGTTGTTTTGTTTTTTTGAGACAGGGTTTACTCTGTGTAGCCCTGGCTGTCCTGGAATTCACTTTGTAGATCAGGCTGGCCTTGAACTCAGAAATCCACCTCCCTCTGCCTCCTGCCTCCCAAGTACTGGGATTAAAGGCATGAGCCACCACTGCCTGGCTGACAAAAAGGGTTTTCGAGACAGGGTTTCTCTGTGTAGCTCTGGCTGATGGGGGACTCACTCTGTAGATCAGGGTAGCCCTGAATTCAAGAGATCCAGTCCTCCCGAGTGCTGGTATTAAAGGCATGTGCTACCATTGCCTGACCCCTTTTGCACCCCCCTTTTTAACCTTTTGAGACAGCATCTTACCAAGTCACCCATGCTCGTATTGAATTCACTCTGTAGCACAGGCTTATAATCTTTCTGCTTCAGTCTTCCAATAAGCTGGGATTGTGGGTTTACTCACACTAGACCAACTAAATAAAGAAAATGTAATAGGCAAATCTGGTTTTTTTTGGGGGGGGGGTTGTCTTTTGTTTTTTCATTCTCGGTGACCAGTGAATTTGACTTTTGGGCTAACGGGTCACTGAGATCCAGTCTCTCGTCTCCATGTGGCCCTGGGAGTTTTTTGTAGGGCTGCAAACATGCTCACCAATGACAGTGTCATTCAAGGCCAGGCACATCTGACTCAGAACAACTGCTTCAATTAGATAGTGCTCCTTTCCTTAACAAAAATAAACTTCGGCTATATTCTTAGGCACAGGCTCGGCTGTGGACACAGAGCACTGAAGGATGTAACAATGTACAAACGAGGTCTGTCTTAAGTGTAACAAGTGAGCGTTTAGCAATATTAAAAAGTCACATTTATTTACTTCTAGGCAGACTGTATTAGTCTTTTTCTGGTCTATACTAAGAAAAATAGTTTACTTGCTTAGTGTTTCCACAATGATCTACTCACAGATGAAAAACTGGATGGGGATGACTTTCCAGATACTCAGAGCTGGGCACGGTGGAGTGTCTTAAATCTCAGTTGCAAAGCCTGCTTGAGCAACACATTGAGAATTTGACTTAAAATAAACAACAACAGATATATAAGAGACTTGGCCACCAATCAGTACTGTATCGCCTAAAAACTTAGCGGAAGCTGTCACTCTTGTTAACATTAAAAAAATATAAAACTTTTTTTTTTTTTTTAAAGACAGGTTCTATGTAGAACAGGGTGGCTTTGAATCCACAGAAACGACCTGCCCCTGCCAGGTCCCTAGTGCTGGGATTACTACACTACTACACCTGGATTAAAAAAAGAAAAAGAAGAAAAAGAAGGATTCCTTTTTATTTGTTAGTGTGTGGATGCTCTGCTCAGAAGTAACCCACAAAAGTCAGATGGCCACACTGGCCTCGGCACCTCTCATCCGCCCTCTGAAAACATTCTAAATAGAATTAACTATCATCTATGTTAGTAAGATTCTCAGACAGCATTAAATTTCATAGATTGATTTATTTAGAATTACAAATATTAAGAATAAAAGATTTATGCATTTCTTAATTAACATAACAGTCTAGCTAAATATAAACTCTGCACTAAGATCTGCAGTGGCCCAATACCAACAAAGAACACAGAAGCATTTTTAAACTATACAAAAATTTCAAGGAAAATAATCTTATTTCAGTTTTATTATACATTAATATACAAAAGTCTCATTTTATGAGACGTCAAAGAATCAGAACCACCTCTATAGCTCTATTTTAAACTCCAAATCTGAAAACAATTATATTTTGGCTTTATAATATTCTATATTAAAACAAAAATTTTAAAATACATACTTTTTACAAGATTATTTTAGGCAGGGTTTTTCTTAAAAAGAAAAAACAAAACCAAACAAAACAACCAAAGCCAAACCTCCCTGTGTATTCACATGTCATATGCTTTCCTTATAAAAGATTTTCACTTTATAAATTGTGTACTGTTCAATTTTAACCAGTCATCTGGTTTAAAGTTGTGCAAATAAACAAAAAAATACGAAAATAGTGTGTCATCAGTCTTTTTTAAAATAAGTCTCAACACTTAACACTTTTGCCCTGAATCATGGAAGGCATGCCAAGTCCACCCGCTGGGATCCAGCGGGGCACAGTACAGTTCCTCCGGCTCCTTCATTTCCTCTGCTGATAAACAACAAAGCTTTTATAAATTATGATAAATTAAAATATTTATTATTATAATTGATCTATAGAACCATGTCCCACTGTCAGTATATGAAACATACACTTAAGTCCGTGTTTCCCATCTGTACCCCAGCGGGTTCCTTACGACTCGGACTCTCACACTCATGACGTCTATTTTGCAGCCCAAGATATAATGCCAACTAACTCCACTGGACCGGTGACTCTCGGATGGGATTCCCACCATCATGCATGGAAAGACCGTGCTTCTTCATGTTCTCTGTCTGTCACAGGAGTCGTCTGCATGTGCTGAGCAGAATTCATGCATGCATAAAACAGTGGTTTATCCTCCATGGGATAGTACGTTCAGAGAGTTTCCGGTTAAAAATGTTTGCTGATAAACAGGAAATATAAGCAACACTACTGCATCTGGATAATAAAAGAACAATAAATAAATGCTGGTCAGCACAATGCTGGTTGAAGAAGCAGTAGAGTGTATTAAAAAGCCGTATCTGGAGATGTACAGTTCTCCGGTTTTCCAGCAGCTAGGTTATCTGGTGTTGGAAGCATGGGTTAAGGACCAGGACTCCTCAGACCATGGCTGTGTGCAGCTGGGTACCAGAATCCTGTGCTCAGTCTCTGTTCGTGTTGTTGGCTGCAAAGGCGTGTAAGTTTCCCATCTGACTCAGGCCACTCTGGATATGTGCAACATGGATTTCTACGTTATTCTGAAAACAACTAAAGGAAGAGAAAATAAGATTAACTATTGCAAAATTAGGAAAAACAAAACATTAAACTCATTATTATTATTGTGTGTGCCATGGCATAACTGTGGCAGTCAGGAAATAATTTTGTGGAGTCTGTTCTTTCTCTCTGCCTTTATTTGGGTTCTGAGGACTGAGCTCAGATCTCCAGGCTTCTATGGCAAATGCCATCCTGACAGCCCTACAACGTATGCATTTATTACTGTGTGCACATGCATGCTGTGGTACACACGCAGAAGTCAGAAGACAACTGTTAAGTTGGTCTCCCCATCCGCCTTTATATGGGGACTATGGACTGAGCTCAGGTGTCAGGCTACTGAGCCTTCTTGAGACCTCAGAGAAAGCATTTTTTTTTTTTTTTTTTTTTTTTTTTGGTGACTGGGGCACTTAATTTTAATTAGTAAATAGATATTTCTTAGAAAACTTAAGAGCTGGGCAACAGTGGCTCAAGCCTTTAATCTCAGTACTTGGGAGGCAGGCCGATCTCTGTGAGTTTGAGGCCAGTTTACAGAGTGAGTTCCAGGACAGCTGGGCTACACAGAGAGACCCTGTCACCTCGAACAACAAACAAACAAACAAACCAAAACAAAAGGTAAGAAAAAGCCTTCAGGGAAGGTGCAGATCTGTTTCCGAGCTGCACGCTAGGAGCAAAGGTGTGCCAGGGCACTGAAGGTACTGAAAGGGTCACTGCTCTGCAGTAAACCAAACCCAGAGCTTATGTCCTGACGCCTTCATGCAGAGCTTATGTAACACATCTGTTCCGTCAACAGGATGACTAGAAGTGAAAAGCTTGTCTAAATAGATTTAAAGGATAAACAAAATACACAAATACTGTACAAATAAGCAGAATTCCTACACGTCATCACATACCTATGACTTACCTGATATTAGAAGCATCTATTGTGTTTTTTATGTCATTTAATGAATCTGTGAGAGATTTGAATTCAAAGGAATTCAGGTCTCCTCCCTCTGCCAGACACTACAGGGAAAAAAGGTTTCAAAATTTAATTAAATTTTAGCTTAAATATAAACATAAGTAGGAACAAATTAATATATTTTTCTTAGGATAAAAAACATTAAAGCCATTTTCTCTCAAATTTACCTTAATTTGTAATAAAATCGCAGTGAGCCTGGAGATCAAGTCCGTCAGATTTTCGTTTTCTACACAGGGCTGTCCGGAAGCAGAGTTGGCTTGCCGGACGATTTCCTGGGCTTCTTCCTCACACCTCCGTCTCATGTCTGTTGGCTGATCGGCAGGCTGGAGTCCCTGGTCTGGTGCAAGCTGAACATGCAGGAGTAAAACATGAGACACACCCTGACAATGCTATGTGTGTGTGGACATGAATGTGCCATGGCATACATGTGGAGTCAAAGACACTTGGAGGACCTGGCTACTATCCCTGCACGCAGGCTATGTGAGCCACCATGATTACACGGCACATTTCTGGCAGGAGCACTGCAGTGTGATGCAGTCTTCTCTGTGCATCATTACTGCATGGTACCCAGTGGTCACCTGTCTCATTACTGGTAAGATGCAGTTTTCTACTCTGTTAAATAGTGAAGTGTTTGACAGATTTCCACATAGTGAAGATTTCCTTTGTAACTAGTATTCAAGAACAGACTTGGAGGCTATGTATCTTGTTTGGCATCACCGCTTTCCTGACCAGTGTGAACATCTAATGATGCCCAATGGTTGTATCAATCATTACTATGGTGGTTGTCAAATGTTACCTTTATTTATTTAAGTTTATTGTTATCATTACTGAGTGTGTACGTGTTATATGTACCATGTGGATATAGGTGCCCAAAGAGGCCAGAGGCATCAGATCCCGCGAAGCTGGAGTAACAAGCACTTGCGAGCTGCTGAATTGTGTGCTGGGAACTGAACCCAGGTCCTCTGCAGGAGCAGTGAGTGCGTCGAACCACTGAGCCATCTCTCCAGCCCCATGTGTCTTTTCCTGGCCATTTTCCATCTTTCTTTTTTGGGACAAGGTCTCTCACTAAACCCAAAGCTCACCAATTTGGTTAGGCAGGATGGCCTATACCAATCAATTTCAGAGATCCACCCGGCTCTGTGCCCATTTCTCTGACAGTAATAGGATCACAGGTTTATACCACTGCAACTGGCTTTTAAGAAGGTACTGAGGATTTGAACTCAGGTCCTCATGCTTGAGTGGCAAGCACTCTACTGAGCCATTGCCCCAGCCCAAGTAGGCACTTTTAAAATACCAGTATGTATGAATTCTGTTAATCTATGGACCCTAAGCTCTTTATTCTGAAGCTTAGATTTGGCCATCAGACCTCTATGATGATGCTCTGTTTTAAATGTCCACACAGTTTGGGGTACATTTTCCTGGCACAGTAAAGCAGTCCATATTCATCTTCTGCTCTTGCCGCCCTAGGTCCCGAGACTGCCTTTTTTTTTTTTTTTTTTTTTGGTTTTTCGAGACAGGGTTTCTCTGTGTAGCCCTGGCTGTCCTGGAACTCACTCTGTAGACCAGGCTGGCCTCAAACTCAGAAATCCGCCTGCCTCTGCTTTGCCTCCCAAGTGCTGGGATTAAAGGCGAGACTGCCTCTTTTTAAGAATCCCTATTTCCTTTTACCGGGGATAATGCTGAGACCAAACTTGGCTGTGAGGTGTGTTCTTTGCTGCTAGGACATCATTGCTCGTAGGCTAAGACACACACATTTAGTTACACCTGCTATAAACAATCCATGAACTCATACTGGCTTCCTGTGCCAATCTCATGCCTTAGGATGTAGTCTCTCTTCTCACAACCCCCAGTGAGAAAGAAACCTGGCTCCCATTATCCACAATGTACTCATTTGCTCAGCCCTAGAATGCACAGGAGTTTCAGGACTGCTCCTTCAGGCCACTGGTGGATGGTGAGCACACTTTGTTTCCACTCAGCCTCTGTCCTACCTAGTGTTGTGTCCATTGAGCTGCAGTCAGGCGTCATCTCTCACGGGGTTCGCTTGTAGAGTTGCCTTGTGCTTACTTGGTTTTTTCTTCAGTTTCCTCTGTGTGTGTGTGTGTGTGTAAATGTTTCTGCGTGTGTGCACATGTGTGTAGACATGTGTGTGTGTAAATGGTTCTGCGTGTGTGCACATGTGTGTAGACGTTTGTAGACGGCCAGGGGTCAATTCCAGGTATCCTTTGTCAGTCTGTCCATCTATCCCTGACCTGAAGCTGGTGACTCACCTGGAATGGCCTGCCTGCCCCTGCTTCCCTAGCACTGAGCTGACAAGCACAGCTGTCCTTCCACAGTGCTGCGATCACCTGTGTGGTAAGGACTTAACCATAGTCCTGCGGTCACCTGTGCAGCAGTAAGGACTTTACCAGAAGAGCGGCCTTAGCTTCTCGATTTGTTCCATCCTAATTTTGCAGTGGATCAAACTTGGCCTTGAACAAGCCATGCAAGTATTCTACTACTGAGCTACACCCCAGTCTATTTATATTTACAGGTGAAACAAACATTCAAGCACGTGCTATTCCTCCCACCTTTCCAATACCACCCTATACTCAAACCAGTATATGGCTTTATCCTTTCTGTAGAAAGGAAGGAAGCAGGTAAAAATGAATTTTATTTCCACATATCCCAAAAGTCAAGTGCCATCCCTGCCCCACGAAATCCACCATCCACCCCCACACTTTCTCTCCCCCCCCCCACTTGTTTATTGAGAAGGGCTTTCATCAAGCTCACTATGTTGCCCAGGGTGGCTTCAAACTCCCGGGCTCAGCAGTCTCCAGAACAGCGTGGACCGTAGGATGTTGTCCCCACACCTCGTCTGCATGCTTTACAGTTTTTGTTTGTTACGTAACGCAACAATAAGTCCTGGAGGACAAGTGAGATGGCTCAGCAGATAAATGTGCTCGCCTCTCAAGTCTGATGACCTGAGCTCAATGCTCTTTTACCCATGGAAAGTTGTCCTCTGACTTCCACATGTGTGCCATGGCATGTGAGCCTGCATGTACATATGTATACATGTATGCATACACATAATTCTGATAATAATCAAACTAAAAATATCCTGAAATTTACGTTTTATCAGGAAGATATCTCTCTCTCTTAGTTTTTAAAATTATTTTATGTGTATGGTGTTTTTGTCTACATGTATGTCTGTACACTACATGCATACCTGGTATCTGTGGAGATCAGAAGAGAACATTGGATCAACTCCAGATGTTTGTGAGCCATCATATGGGTACTAGGAATGGAACGTAGGTCCTCTGCAAGAGCAGTAAGTGCTCTTAATCACTGAGTCAACGCTCCAGCTCTTCCTTCTTTCTTTCTCTCTCTTTCTCTCTCTCCCTTTCTTCCTTCCTTCCTTTTAGATTTGTTTATTTTATGTCTAAGAGTACACTGTTGCCATCTTCAGACACACCAGAAGAGGGCATCAGATCCCATTACAGATGGTTGTGTGCCACCATGTGGTTGCTGGGAATTGAACTCAGGATCTCTAGAAGAGCAGTCAGTGCTCTTACCCACTGAGCCATCTCTCCAGCCCCTTTGTTTTATGGAGGGTCCCATAACTTAACTTATTCGGTCAACTTCCTAGAGTTGGAATATAACTGTTTTTCAAATGTTTGCAGTCACTAATAATACTGCAATGAATAACTACCATAAGGCTACTGGAAATCAAACCTGGGTCTCCTTGAAGAGCACCCAGTACTTTTAACTGCTGAGCCATCACTACAGCCCCAAGGTTCTGATTTTTAAACTTTATTTATTTTGGCATCAATTTTCTCATTCTGGGGAGTAATAGGGAATGCATTCTAGTATATTCCTTTGGTGAATGTGTGCTCGCCTGTCTGTGTGTACTAAGGAACACACTACTTAGTCATGATGCTTAGGTTATTGTTTCTTTACATTGATGCTGAACTTGAAGAGCTTTGTGGAAATCGATCTGATAGGAAAGAGGCCTATCAGAAATGTCCTGGGGGCCGGCACAGACTCATGTGTAAGCCCCATCTTTATGTGTCATTCTGTTATGGAAGTCTCTTAAACCCTGTGGTCTATACTTGCTCCAGATAGATGTTAGGCAGGGCAGGTAAGTATCAGGAAAGTAGAAATAAATAATGGCACAGCTAAGCACAGTGGCACACCTCCAATCTCAGCACTGAGGAAGCAGTAGTGGAAAGATCTTATGCTCAAGGCCAGCCTTGGCTGTAGAGCAATACTGTATCATTAAACCAAGGGATCAGAAATACAGCTTACTGGCAAAGAACTTGCCTAGAATATGCAAAGCCCTGGTTATGCCATTCCCAGAACCATGAAAAGGATGCAGGGGTGAGCGTGGGTGTGTGAGGTTGGATGGCTCAAAGAAAAGGCATGAGACTATAACTCATCCTCTCAGTTCAGTTTATGTAACTAGACATCATCATCGGTGGCAGATTTTTTGGGACTTGTCAACACGGTGATTAGAATCTCCTATCACAAATAGAATGGGCCTGGGCAGTGGTGGCGAATGCCTTTAATCCCAGCCCTTGGGAAGCAGAGGCAGGCAGATTTCTGAGTTCAAGGCCAGCCTGGTCTACAGGGTGAGTTCCAGGACAGCCAGGGCTATACAGAGAAACCTTGTCTCAAAACAAAACAAGACAAAAACACCACCACCACCACCACAAATAACAACAAAAAAACAAATAGAATGGGGCTTTACTAGAAACACAGCCTCAAAGAACGTAAAAGTAGGAGCACTCTGAATCCATTATGATAGTTTAATACTTACTCAGCAGTAAGTTTCAAATTTAGGAGATGCTGAAGTACCCTCGTACTTATAATCACATGGGAATGAAAAATTACACTTTTGTGACCCATTCCCTGAAATCCAAGATTCACAGCTCTAAGACACAGTTGAAAGGAGGAAGAGTGGTATAGAGGATTGTTTTTGCAGAGGATTCAGGTTTAGTTTCCGCACACATGTGGTGACTCAGAACTACTTTTAACTCCAGTTCCAGGGGACCCACAGCCCTCTCTGACTTCTGGAGGCACTAAGCAGACACACGGTTCACATATATACATGTAGACAACACTCATACATTTAAATAAAGGAGGAGGCTGAGGAGGTGGCTAGATGGATAGTTAGTGCTTGTTGCTCTGGCAGAGGACCCAGCACCCCATGATGGCTAATAACAGTCTGTAACTCCAGTTCCAGAGGAGTTGACACCTCCTCTGGCCTCCAATGGCACACACATGGTACAGAAGCATATGAACAGGCAAGCGCCCACATATTTAAGGGAAAAAAAAAGATCACAGTAAGTAAACCAAGTTATGGTTTCTGGGGTAGTGGCAAAGTAAATGTAAATCCTGATTTTGTTTCCTCAGATGACATGG
The DNA here is from genome assembly GCF_000001635.26 of Mus musculus. Taxonomy (NCBI): domain Eukaryota; kingdom Metazoa; phylum Chordata; class Mammalia; order Rodentia; family Muridae; genus Mus; species Mus musculus. Next base: position 180,682,906 of record NC_000067.6, on the reverse strand, counting down.
GATGAGTGATAAGATGACATGGCTTAGGCTGAGCCCTGAGCATTTCCTTCTCTGTACTATTTCTAGACCTAGGCCTGGAAGCTTCTAGTTTCCATACAATCTTAATGTCTTCAAGTCTGACCTCGAAGGCTTCAGCTTCCAGTCTCTGTCTGCTAACCTAGGCCTAGAATGTTTCAGCCTTCTAGACTTCCTGCTGAATAAACTCACTCTTTCCAGTTCTTTGTGAACCTAGTTGGCTGGTTGAACTCAGCTGTTCTGGCTCAAACTCCTCTTCAAGCTGACTGATTCAATCTGGCTTCTCTCAGTTTTGACTGAATTGCTCTGCTTGGCCTCAAACTAACTCTGGCAATCTGTCCTAATCTTCTGGCTCCTTATTCTCTGGTTCCTCCTGTCTTTGCTTGGAACCTTCTCTGTAAAACTGTCCTGGTAAAAATGGCTTCTGCTGACTTGCACAGAACTGCACGAAGTCATGAACAAACTCAACTCCACTGCACCAAACTCAACTGACTCCCAAATGACTGACCATGGCACACACACTGCTCTGCTCTCTTTCCATTGTTCTTGTGAGAGTTGGGTGTATCCTATCTCAGAATCATCCGGCCAAATCTTTTGATTTGTCACTTTGTCTGCCCCTCAATGAGTAGTCACTTTCAAACTAACTTTACCTACATTGTTTGGGATTAAAGGTGTGTACTGAGGGCATGTCTATATTCCAGCTGGATCTTTTAGACCCAGGTCTTTGGATGTTTTCCTTGCCAGAGCAGCCATGTTGCTGGATTAAAATTCTTCCACAGTGGAGTTAAGAGTAATTGTTCTGCCAGGCGCAACAGTGCATGTCTGTAATTCTAGCACTTGGGCTAGAGGAGGGTGAGGTAGAAGAATTATGAGTACAAGGCTAACACAGACGAGACTGTTTCAAAAAATCAAACAAGGGATTGGGGAAATGGTACATGAAGCACTAGCAGGACCAACATGAATACCTAAGTTTGATCCTCAGCACCCAAGTAAAGAGCAGGCATGACAGTTTATACTTGCAATTCCAGAGTTGGGGAGGCAGAAAAAGATGCTTAATTAGTGAGTCCTGGGTCCCAGTGAGACCCTGTGTGATAAAAACAAGGTCCATAGTTCCTGAGCAATGATGCCTAAAACCAGCTGCTGACTCTGGCACCTAAGTACCTGCCCCCAACAAAGGAACATGAATACGCATGCACACAGGCACCATCAAAACACAAAAGATAATTCTTTTTCCAGATTTTTAACTCTAAGTCTTTTTTTTTTGATAGAACAATATCATTTGTAAGTTAGTAATTGAAAATTGATAATTTACTGTGTGTAAAATACTCTTAATACTGATGTGAGCAAATACATATGCAAATTGCAGTCCTGATAAAAAACCTTTTAAAGATACTGGTTTAACTTAGAGCTTACAAAAGGTGAAGGTAAAATCATTAAGCTTCAAATAACAAAACATGGAGGGAAAGCAACACACATTAGGCTGTGCATGGTGGCGCACACCTTTAATCCCAGCACTAGGAGGCAGAAACAGGCGGATTTCTGAGCTGGAGGCCAGGCTGGTCTCCAGAGCAGCCATAGCTACAGAGTGAGACCCCATCTCAAAAAAAACCAAAATAACAAAACAAAACAAAACAAAACACCAGTGAAAGCAATATACGCCACTCACCTCATAGCAATACTGCTGAACTTTATGCAGAACTTTGTTCAGGTCCTTGTTCAGCTGCTCAAGCTCCAGGACGATCGTTGCGTATCTCCGCTGAAACTCAATGCCAATGGGCATGGAATAGGATTTCTGACATGAAAAAACAGATCTGATAAGGTTCTGTCTTGTTAACAATACAATTTCCATAATCTAAAAGAGATCTAAAATAGCCGGCAGGTCATTATACCTTCCTATACTGTGATACTGTTCTTACCTGATAATGGTGTTAACATTACAAGGAGTTTGCCCTTGCTCTTAGGAATGCCTAATGTCTGCTACTCACTCTTTTTTTTTTATTTGATTGTTTTAAGTTAGGTGAGATTGTGGATGTACACAATAAATCCCAATGTCCATGGAGGTCAGAAGTACAGGACTGCTGGAGTTACAGGTTGTAGTGGGCTACTCAGTGTGAGCACTAGGAACTGACCTGAGATTCTCTGCAAGGGCAGTATGCACTCTTAGCCACTCAACTCTCTCTAGCGCCCACTTATTCCTTTAGTAGAAACTTTATACACAGAAAACGTAAAGGAAGCAAACGCCCTCTGACGTCAGAGGTGAGCTCCCGGGTTTGGGGTTTGCCTCTGGGCTCCAGGCTTGCTGTGATCCAGTTTTCCACACTATGCCCTGATAGAAAATATGTAATTCTCTTTCTGATTTGACAGAAGTTTATAATTAAGAGATTGTCTTGAGTTTCAAGAGACGTTGGATTTGAAACAGTGTTGAGTCTGTGAAAGGCTACAAGGACCTTTGAATTTGGTCTAAATTCATTTTGTATTAATTTGGTCACAAGCCAATGAGTGTGGGGAGAGCAGACGTAGTCGTTTGAATGAGAATGTCCTCCACGGGCTCAGATGTTTGGATATTTGGTGGAACTCGCTGGGAAAGTTTAGGAGCTCGACAGGAGGTTGGCTCTGAGACGCCGTAACACTTGTAGCCAGCTTTGTCTACCTTGTATTATGGTTGAGAATGTGAGCTCTCAGCTTCCTGCTCCTGCCACCAAGATGGACTCTTACTGTTTCAGAGCCATAAACCCAGACAAACTCCTTCTGTAAGTTACCTTGGTCGTGATGTTTCTCACAGTAATAGGTAATACAGATAATGCAGAAGTAGGTTTCTGGCCAGTGCTTTGGTGAGTCGCCTTCTAGGAGACCAGTAGCTTATCTTCTCACTGAACAAAGTATGAGCACTTCCTTGCACACTAACCAATGGAGAGTTATATAAGCATTCTTCACATACGATAAAATTTTTTTTAGATTTTTATTCTTCTGTGTATGGGTAGCTTGACTGCAAGTATGTCTCTGCACCACACATGGCAGTCCCCATGGGGATCCGGTAGATGGTACCAGAGAAATAAAGGGAATCAGTATAATGTCATGTGTCAAAAAACAGGTTAAGTGAGTGGGGAAGAATGACCTGTCAGGCTATATATGAACTTCCCAAATGCTCGAATGAAACCACACAGATATAACTTCCTGCTAGAAAAGGCAACGTCGTAGGGCTGGGGTATAGCCCAGTGACAGAGTGATGGCTAGCACGTCAGCGCCAGTGTACATTCCCAGGATGGGGGAAAACTAGTTTTGTTTTGCTTTATTTTTTTTTTTTTTTTTTGTTTTTTTGAGACAGGGTTTCTCTGTATAGCCCTGGCTGTCCTGGAACTCACTCTGTAGATTAGGGTGGCCTCGAACTCAGAAATCCTCCTGCCTCTGCCTCTGACTAAAGGCGTGCGCCACCACGCCCGGCCCAGCACTGTTTTGCTTTTGATACAGAGTTTCACCATATGACCCTGGCTGGCCTCGAATATGCTGTGTACAGTAGGCTGGCCTAGAATATGCTATGTACAGTAGGCTGGCCTCGAATATGCTGTGTACAGTAGGCTGGCCTAGAATATGCTGTGTACAGTAGGCTGGCCTCGAATATGCTGTGTACAGTAGGCTGGCCTCGAATATGCTGTGTACAGTAGGCTGGCCTCGAATATGCTGTGTACAGTAGGCTGGCCTCGAATATGCTGTGTACAGTAGGCTGGCCTAGAATATGCTGTGTACAGTAGGCTGGCCTCGAATATGCTGTGTACAGTAGGCTGGCCTAGAATATGCTGTGTACAGTAGGCTGGCCTAGAATATGATGTGTACAGTAGGCTGGCCAAGAATATGCTGTGTACAGTAGACTGGCCAAGAATATGCTGTGTACAGTAGGCTGGCCAAGAATATGCTGTGTACAGTAGGCTGGCCTAGAATATGCTGTGTACAGTAGACTGGCCAAGAATATGCTGTGTACAGTAGGCTGGTCTAGAATATGCTGTGTACAGTAGGCTGGCCTAGAATATGCTGTGTACAGTAGGCTGGCCTTGACTCATGAGATCTGCCTGCTTTTGCCCAACAGTTATCTTGTTTGTTAACAGTTTTGTCTTAACTGAACTTTTATTATAAAATTGCACAAACATATACAATTCAATAGATCGCTACATAGTAAACACACCTGTATAAAAACACAAGTTTGTAAAAAGCTAAATACTCACCTATCATAAACATGCCAAGAGAAATAAAAACAGCTGTCTATACAAAGACCTGTATGCCAATGTTCACAGCAATTTTAGAGAAATTGAAAATTGGGACAAATCCAAAGCTCATCTATAAATGAATGGATAAAGTGTGGCCCATCACAAAGGGAGGAGCAGCTCAGGGCTGCAAGCCCAGGGCCCTGATTTGATCATTGGCACTGAAGGTTAAAAAAAAATGGCGTAGTCTGAATCCTGTCATTAAGTATGTGTATCCCAAACTCGTTATGTAAAAACCAGGCATGAAAAGAGCTCATGCAGACTGTATGATTCTATTTACACAGTATTCTAGAAAATATAAACCAATCCTAACCCAGGATGTCAGACAGCATATCAATGGCTGCCTAGAAATCAGGGAGAGATTACCAAAAGAAATTTTAGACTAGCAGGAAATAATTTTTTTTTAGCAGAGCATATGGTAGTGGTTTCACAGGCACATGACAGAATTATGAAATTCACGCAAGTACAGCTGACCGAGCACCATTCTATCTCAAAAAAAGTAGGGAAATTAGCTGCATGATGGTGGATCATGCCTTTAGACCCAGTGCTCTGGAGGCAGAGACAGGTGGATCTCTGTGAGCTCCAGGCCAGCCTGGTCTATAGAGCAAGTTCTAGGACAGCCAGGGCAACACAGAGAAACCCTGTCTCAAAAACCCAAAGGGGTGGGTGTGGGAGGATTATGTAAAGTAATCATAGGGAAACTCACCTGGGCCAATGAAGAGAACACCAATTCCTATAACCCCGCCTGTGGTATTTCTATTTTCTCTTCCCAAAGAAACCATGACCTCAAATTCATAGTTTTGTATTAACTTCATTTTATAAAATATGATGAAACAGAATATATGTATATATATTTGGGGGGGGGGGATTGAGACAGAGTTTCTCTGTGTAGCCCTGGCTGTCCTGGAACTCACTCTTTAGACCAGGCTGGCCTCAAACTCAGAAATCCACCTGCCTCCCTAGTGCTGGGATTAAAGGCATGTGCCACCACTGCACGGCCAGAATATATTTTTTGAGAAAGCATCTTGGTATGTAGTTCTGCATAGTCAAGAGCTCATTATATAAACCAATGATCTGCAGTGATCCTCAGTCCTCTCCCTCCTAGGTACCAGAACTGCGGCTAAGCCACCACTGGTGAGGTTTGTCCCTCCCACTGCAAATATACATATTAGGTCACCTGTTGCTATACAGTACTCCTTATAAGAATCACTACTTACTGGTATCTGGGCTGCCTTTAATTTAATATTTACACTGCTGCTGAGGATATGTTACATATATAGGGCTTTTTTTTTTCAGTAGATAGAATCATCCTGAGTTGTGAAATAGAAAGTTTTAACTTGTAAAATTTTACCCATATTTGCTATTAGGTCTTTAATAGACATAATGCTAACAAATCACACATACACATAAAATAAAATCTTTAAAAAGGTGTGAATGGTACCTGTGTATTCACATTACCCTGATCATTAACATAGTTGAGCATCAGTTTTTTTATAACTCAGGTAGGCTTTAAACTCACAACCCTTCTGCCTCCACCTCCCAAGTGCTATGATTATAGGTGTGTGCATCCATGCTTAGTTGCAAAGTTGAGGTTTTCTTTTTTCTTCTTTAAGACTTATTTATTTAGTTTATATGAGTACACTATCACTGTTTTTAGACACACGGGAAGAGTGCATCGGATCCCATTATAGATGGTTGTGAGCCACCATGTGGTTGTTGGGAATTGAACTCAGGACCTCTGGAAGAGCAGTCAGTGCTTTTAACTGCTGAGCCATCTCTCCAGCTCCACATGTATCATTTTAATATGCTAAGGAATATTTGAATAATCTAAAATAGAAAAGATATATTGAAGTTAATGAATTCAAACTTTCACTAACTTACCAGTACTATTTAATTTGATCCAAAAAAAAAAATCTAGTTTAAAGCTATACTCTGGGGGCTAGAGAGATGGCTCAGTGGTTAAGAGCACTGACTGCTCTTCCAAAGGTCCTGAGTTCAATTCCCAGCAACCACATGACGGCTCACAACCATCTGTAATGGGATCTGTTGCCCTCTTCTGGTGTGTCTGAAGATGGCAACAGTGTATTCATATACATAAAATAAATAAATAAATCTTTAAAAAAAAAAAGCTATACTCTGAAAAACTTGATACAATGTGTGTGGGTTTAGGAAGATGATGGCTCACTAGGTAAAGGCTTACCTCATAAGAAGGACCTGAATGTGTAACCCAGCGCACACACTGCTTGTAACACAGCACTGGGTAGCAAAGAGATGGTTCCTAGAATTAGGCAGCCTACCTGACCCCATGAGCTCCAGGTTCACTGAGAGAGCAGGCATACTCTCCTGTGGAGAGTGACTGAAGAAGACACCTGACACTCAACTCTGGTCTCCAAACACTAGTGTACATATATCCTGCACATCCATGTGCACAGACATATAACACACACACACACACACAATTTTTTTTTCCCTGGGTAAAAGGAAATTTTAACAGACTAATTTTCTTTGTAAGAACATATACTTTGAACAAAGAGCTATGTCTAATCCTTAGAGGTGAAAAAACAGTAAAGTACTCAAATTATTTGGTAAAATTAAACATAAACTAGCTTTTAACTTAAGTATTTGTGAGTATAGAGGCTAGAAAAAAATAGATAAAAAACTACTAGTTAGTGATACTACTAGTTAATATTGAAACACCTGAAGTTAGAACAGGGTTTCTCTGTGTAGCTATGGCTGTCTTGGAACTCACTCTGTAGACATAACTGCCTCTGCCTCCAGAGTGTTGATTAAAGGTGTGCACCACCACTGCTCAGTTAGCTCACAGAACTTCACAGAAAAGGAAAGGAAAAAAAACAAAAAACACCTTGAATATATTTTTGATAGTCTTAGTAGTTCCCAATAACTTAAAAAAAAAAGATGCCCCCCCCCCAAAAAAAACCCATAACAACCCTCCTGTAGTTTTTGATTGTTGCTCGTCTTTTGAACAATTTCTATGTTAGCTCTTTCCTTACATGAGGATGTTTTGGAAACACACTATCATAACAATTTACTACCTCTTGCCTTCCTTTATCCTATACATATGAGTCTAAGTTGATTTGTAGTCTATCTAGCTATATATCCATGCATCCATGCATCCACCCACCCACCCACCCACGGGACTAAACCATCCATCCATCCACCTATGTACTTCAGCTATGGCTTAAAGCCAGATCCCACTGAACTATACACTGAGCCCCAGGTTTATTTTCAAAAGATGCCTTGGTAAGAAAATAATCTTGCTGTCGTTGCTCACATCTTTAGTCCGAGCACTTGGGAAGCAGAGGCAGACGAATTTCTGTGAGTTTGAGGCCAGCGTGGTTTATAATGAGATTTACTTTTATTTTTTAAGATTTGTTTGTTTGCTTCATGTATAGGAGTACACTGTCTTTATGTACATGAGAAGAGGGCATCAGATCCCATTACAGTTGGCTGTGAGCCACCATGTGGTTCCTGGGAATTGAACTCAGGACCTCTGGAAGAGCAGTTGGTGCTCTTAACCACTGAGCCATCTCTCCACACTTGAGAGTTATTTATTTATTTATTTTTTTAATTTTGTTTTTTGTTTTTTTTCCGAGACAGGGTTTCTCTGTGTAGCCCTGGCTGTCCTAGAACTCACTCTGTAGACCAGGTTGGCCTCAAACTCAGAAATCCACCTGTCACTGCCTCCCAAGAGCTGGGATTAAAGGCGAGAGTTACTTTTAAAGAATGATAAACAGTTTCAAAGGGGATAGAGAGATGGCTCAGCAACTAAGAGTACACATGGCTCTTCCAGGCGTACCTATATGTATGTATATAGCATATATTCACACAGACACAGACATATAAATAAAACGAATCTTTAAAAACCTGAAACTTCCACTAGTTCTTTCTTACAAATAAAACAGACTCAGTTTTTTGGACCTCCCTGAATAATAAACTCTCGTCAAGTTAACTTAACTATGACAACATTAGTACCTTATTCTGAAGCCCTTTAAAAACCTGTCATTCAAATGTCCTTAGTGAGATGTACTAGTCTTAGGAATTCTATGCTCATAGAAATGACCCGTGAAGCTAAGCCATCCGTTATCCTACGCAGCGGTGCTGTCAGTCTAATGGGTGAGGTCGTCTATCCACTGCTGAATTAGTAGCATGGATTCAATATACTAAGAAAAGGTAAAATAAAATAATGATCTAAAGTCATATTTATTGCAACCACATGTGGTGGCACAAGCCTGTGGTCCCAGCACCAGGAGGCAAACGAAGGATGACTGTCAGAAGTTGGAAGCCAGCCTGGTCTATACAATTCACTTCCGACCAGCCAGGGACACTGCAAGACCTGATCCCAAGTAAAAACAAACAAACAAGCTTCAAAGGTTTTTTCCCCAGAAAGTATTAAAAAAAAAAAAATCAGAAGGCCTCACCATTTTAAAATTAAACAAGTAAACAAAAGGAGATAAATCCTTAAGTCCTTACCAGCTTTTCTGCTTCTGTGTTCATCTCCCTTAATTTCTTTATATGCTCTTTTTTAATCATGAGAATTTTTGATAACTTAGTCTGTAGACAGAAAGAGAAATGTGTTAGAAATGTGTAAGTAGAGACATTCAGATATATCAAATTTCTAGTTTTCACACAGATGTCCTAATGGTACATTTTAGTGCCTCAATATGGCAAAACATTTTATTCTATACATGTGAACAGTAAGCAAAAATACTGTATACTCAGCACAGAACATACATTCAACTTCAGCACTCAGGGCACTACAGCAGGAGATCACAAGTCAGAGACCATCTGAGGCTACACAGCAAGTTCCAGGCCAGCCTAGTCTACATGAGGCCCTGACTCAAAACACAACCTATGAAAAGAAAATATTATTTTAAGGCTGACTGTAATTAGAGGTGGTGAGATGGCTTATAAGATGGCATGTGCTAACAAGCCTGACCAGCGGAATCTGGTTCCCACAGGGTGGAAGGAGAGAACCAACTGGGTTTTGATTGTTTGTTGTTTTTATGGTTTTTTGTTTGTTTGTTTTATTTTGCTTTTTGAGACAGGGTTTCTCTATGTAGGCCTGGCTGTCCTGGAACTCACTCTGTAGGTGACTCTGGCCTCCAACTCAGAGACCTGCCTGCCTCTGCCTCCTCCTGAGTGCTGGAATTAAATGTGTGTGCCACCAACGTCTGGCAGAGAACCAACTCTTCAGTGTTGTCTTCTGACTCTAAACACACACCATAGCGCATGTGCTGCTTTCATGAGTAAAATAAATGAACTTTTTTTTTTGTTTTGTTTTGTTTCTCTGTATAGCCCTGGCTGTCCTGGAACTCAGAAATCCGCCTGCCTCTGCCTCCCAAGTGCTGAGATTAAAGGGGTGCGCCACCACTGCCTGCAGAAATGAACTTTTAAAAAAAAGTCGTTGTTGAAGGAGGGGAGGGAAGAGAAGGAAGTAATAATAACAGATGTGGATGAGCTCTGCCACACGCATGCCTCTAGACCCCATCTTTGCAATATTAACCATTAATAACTCATCAGTGACAGCCAACAAATGAAATGCACAGTCCTATCAACTGAATACGAAACTGTCTGTGAAAGCACAGCCCCAGGGGCTGGGAACTGCTCAGTAAGTACAGTGCTCTCCTAGCACTCGCCAGGTGCCGGGTTGGATCCCAGCATCATATACACCAGGCACTGTAATCTGCAATCCTAGCACTTGGAAGTGGAGACAGGGACATCGAGGTCATCCTTTGCTAAAGGCCGATTCCAGCCCAGCCTAGGATACATGCAGACTTCATTTCAAAACAACAAAACCAAAACCCCAGACCCCCAAAAAACTAAAGGGTGTGTGTGCAGGGGAGAGGTGGGGGGAGCTACAACTCCAACCAAACCTCTAGATCCCATTATTAAGTTTCTTATATAGCTACACAAAAACCTACACATAGATCTTTAGGATAGAGTCAGAATTTACAATTACCAAAACCCAGAAGTAATCAAGACTTTTTTAGTGAGTGGATGGACATAAGAGGGTGGCACATCCATCCAGCAGTGCTGAGAGGAGAGGAGATGCCAGGCTGTCAGAAGACAGGAGGAAGCATGAATGCAGTCTGCCCACCACTCCTTTCAGGCCTAATCCCAGCACTAAACAGATGGCATAACAGCCCGAATCCCTTAAGTTAAAGTTGTTAAAGGGGAGAGGGAGCTACCACTATGTTCCTGTGCTGAGGCCCAGGAAGGGGAAGCCCTGGCAGTCTCCCTCTGCCTCCCAGACTACTGAACTGGAGACCATAAGACAGTGGAGAACCGAAGCTACCACAGCAGTCAGCATGCTGGAGAAAGGGAGGCCTGGGAAGACCGGGAACAGGGGAGGCTTTACACATTCCCTCCAGTGCTTACATTCCCTCCAGTGCTCGCTCGCTCGCTCACGCGTGTTCTCTCTCTCTCTCTCTCTCTCTCTCTCTCTCTCTCTCTCTCTCACTCACACACACACACATTCCATCTTTTCTACAGGACTGTAATATCACTTAAGGAAGGGCAGAAAGAAACTAGGAGTCTTTCCAAAGTATAAATAAGCCCATTTTCCTTTATCAGTTTGTTTCCTTTTTTTAATACAGAGAAACTAGGCAAAGGAGTTGCAGCTAGAAACAACAACAGAAAGACTTTTGTTCAAACTCTAACAAACAATACCTGGAGTGAACTCTACTGCAATATAGCTTCTTGGGGAAAATGGTAACAGTATAAACTCATTTACTATAACAAATACACCACACTGGAGAAGTACATTCATTATGCATGTGTGAGGCAGGGGGTTATCTGAAACATATATGTTACTCTTAACTTTGCTATGAACTTAAAACTGTCCCTCCAGAAAAGCCCCAAAACAAAACAAAACAAAACACCACCCATGAAGATCAAATACATAAGCACCAATAAAGACACCAGTAGAGCAGACAACAGGACAATGCGTCCCCCTAGGCTCCCTTGGCTTACAGCTCTCTCCGGGTATGTCTTTCAAGGACTGTTGCAAGGGACAAGTCCTGACTTCATATTTTCAACCCTTTATATAAAAATAGCTTATCTACCCTGTAAGCCAAAAGGCATATTTCAAGACTAATTATTTAATATCCAATTAATATAAAATTCTATGAACATGCATATAAAACTTCATTGAAATATTACCCTAAAGTTTAACATTTAATATTTTAATGGATTACATTCTAAGTACTTTTATAAAATAAAGACTGGCCAGGCAATGGTGGTGCATGCCTTTAATCCCAGTACTTCTGAGGCAGAGGCAGGTGGATTTCTGAGTTCCAGGCCAGCCTGGTCTACAGAGTGAGTTCCAGGACAGCCAGGGCTACACACAGAAACCCTGTCTCAAGAAACCAAAAAATAAAATAAAGACTGTATTTTAGGACTAGTGAAGTCATGGGTCTTGAAGGGGAACCTACAATCACCACTTTACTAAACCAGCTTAATCCCTAACCATGTTTTAAATATTTATCCTTATACCCACAGTGAATATAGTTCTCACTTCTCACAGAAAACCACAACTGACTAGAATGCACAGTTGTGAAGTTCAGTCCCAGTTGATACATCAACAACACAACTCTTGTACCTACTGATCAAGATCACTGCAAAAGAGGGAGACTGTAGAGATGGAGGAGCAGAAAGTTTGCTGCTAGACTGTGTAGCCTAGAAATGCCAGGGAAACCTTACACATCGAGTCTCAACAGTAAGGCTGCCCAAACTAGACTCAAACAAGGAAAATACCAGCAGACACGCTAATGTGGAACAAAGGACTACAGGTAACTAAGGAGTGCTGAGTGGGAGAACTCAATGAGGTCATATATATATTTGGTACAGAATTTTATATTAACTGGGTACTAAATATATCAATTGATGGTTGTCCAACACTAAATGATCATTCCTAGAAAATCACAAACATATAAGTAACATTATACCTATGAGTAGGTTGTTGTATTCATATGTTCAGGAACACACACACCAGCAATTTTTTAAAAAGAGGCTACAAATTTGAGAGAGAGCAAGAGGGGATATATGAAAGGGCTTGAATAGAGAAAAAGGAAGGAGATAATTTAATTGTATTATAATCTCAACAAACGATGTGTATGTGTGTATTTTTTTGTTTGTTTTTTTCAAGACATTTCTCTATATAGCTCTGGCTGTCCTAGAGCTCTCTATAGGCCAGGCTGGCCTTGAACTCAGAGATCTACCTGCCTCTGCCTCCAGAGTACCAGGATTAAAGGCATGTTCTAGCACTGCTCAGCTCAAAAATTTTTTTCTAAAATAATTATTATAATATATATTATTAATATTATTTTCTAAAATATTATTTCTATTATATTATTTTCAAAATAGGGAAAGAACCCTCAAAACAATACTAGACTATGGTTTTTAAAAATAATTTGTTTTTATTTTATGTGCATTGTGATTTGCCTGCATGCATGTCTGTGAGAGGGTGGTAGATCTTGGAGTTATGGACTGGCCACATGTGGGTGCTGGGAATTGGATCCTGGTCCTCTGGAAGAGCAGTTAGTACTCTTAACCACTGACTGACTCATCTCTCCAGCCTCCTATACTATGATCTAATAGAACTGTGGAATCTCTCATTTCCTTTTCTGTCAGAGTCAAGAGTCTAGCTACCAGCTTAGGCTGGCTGTGAACTCTAAGCACCCTGCTCAGCTTCCCAGTCTTGCTTCTTTGATCTAAAACCAATCGCTCAAACCAAGCATAGTGGCACAAATCTTTAATCCCAGCACACAGAGGCAGAGGCAGGCAGATCTCTGTAAATTCCAGGACAGCTTGGCCTACATAGTTAAGTTCCAGGCAGCTAGAGCTACATAGTGAGACCCTATCTCCAGAAAAACAAACAAACAAACAAACAAACAAAATAATTCATTACATTTCTAAGTCAGACTATTCAGAAAGACTGTTAAATATGCTTCTATACTTTAATTTAGACTTAGATTTCTTAGTGTCTAATCCCTAAGTACTTAGTAAGTAAACAGTAATTTCTTATCTAAAAAAGGGCAGGGGAGAGACAACTCAAATTATTTTGGGGTATTATAACTTTGTTTTAAGAATTTGTTGGAACTGCTGGGCAGTGGTGGCGCATGTGGGAGGTGGAGGCAGGTGGATTTCTGAGTTCGAGGCCAGCCTGGTCTACAGAGTGAGTTCCAGGACAGCCAGAGCTATACAGAGAAACACACACATACAAAAACAAAAACAAATTTGTTGGAAATAGCAGAGTCCTGAAAACCCACATAGTGGTTGAAAGAATAATATGTAAAAATGTTTGACCCACAGAAAGACTCCAACCTTAAGAACAGTGAAGACATTCAGTTTCCCAACAACAAAGCATTTGGAGCAACTTACCACCTGGATAAGGAATTCCACTGGAAAGCCTCCTAACGTCTCCGTGTCAGAGCCAGAAACTTTACTTCTCCAAGGTGACTGCCCCAGTAAAGGATCGCCATCCTGAGAGTCAGAAGGAATCATCTAATCACTGACTGTGTCTTTAAAGGGAACGTTATGTTTAATAAAATTACATTAAAAACCAGTAATGAAGAAACTATTTTCAGAATTGGAGAAATTATTTGCTTATTTTAATATCTGTCAATCAGTTCAACATAATATTGGTAGCTCAAGTCCTGAAGTAGCTGTAATGTGTGCTACATGAGCACACAGTGTGTATACATTCCTGAAGGCGTGTCTATATTACTTACTGTAATTGGTGACTGGAGAGGAGGGGTATAATGTAACCGTGGGGGGGTCATAAAAAACCGAGAAGGCCGCTGTTTTTGTCCAAAGGCAGAGATTGGCATTGTCTCATGAGGCTCATTACTCTTTGAAAGAAGAGAATAATCCATAAAACTTAAGAGAATTTATAAGCATTATACATCAACTTAAAATATAGCAGTCCAGATTGCAGTTATAGTCTTAATTTTCTCTATTTATTTAGAAGTCTATAGGGTCTTTCACATTCGAGGCAAGCACTCATTGAGCTGTATCTCCAGCAGCTATTTATTTATTTATTTATTTATTTATTTATTTATTTATTTATTTATAGAGAGTGTAAGACTGGGGCGGTAACTCAGTGGTTTAGCGATCACTAACCCTGGATTCAATCCAAATCAAGGTACACTTACAAATGCGAGCGTGACCATGTACATGCACATTCATGAATGCACACATAATTTCCACATTACAGAATCAAGACTGATGGGCAACTCAGCAGGTTAATGTGTATTAGAACATTAAAAGACTTAGACTCTAGCCTTCATGTGATTCATAAACAAACAAAACCAAAACCCAGCTTTAGAGCTTTGAATAAGTTAATGACTACTGTGGCAATTTTATCATGCAAACAGTGAAGGTGTTGGGCTGCCCAGTGGGCACAGGCACCCGCACCACACCTGAAGACCTGAGGTCAGCTCTGAGGCGTCACTTGGTAGAAGAGAACTGACCACTTGTACTCTGACCTCCAAACAGGTGTTGTGATCTTCATGTGCGTGAGCATATCTAGGGTGCACACGCACACACACACACATGCACACGCACGAACATGGTGGTGCACACCTCTGATGCCAGCACTTGGGAGGCAGAGGCAGGCAGATCTCTGAGTCTGAGGCCAGCCTGGTCTACAAAGTGAGTTCCAGGACAGCCAGGGCTACACAGAGAAACTTTGTCTTAAAACCCCCCGCACCCCCAAAAGTAATTTTAAAAAGTGAAAGTACTGATTCTACATAAATTTGAGAATAAAACAGGAGAAAAATACTGAAGTCCAAGAGGTTACTTCCTATTTTAAATTGAGGGCTGACTATAACTAACCAGATGGCTAGGATGAAAATGTGTAGGGTCCAGATGATTTCATCAGAAACAATCCTTCTGTTCGCTCCAGCACTGCACAGCTGAAGCACAGGAAGGGAGGGACCCTAGCTTTGGAAATGAGACTTAAGGACAGCTCCTCTCCGGGATCTGAGTTTACAGGGATCTAGTTTACAGGGTTGGGAAATCCTAAGGATCTCTTCTTTGAATTGAAATCTTCTCTCATAAAAGACAATTTAAAGAAAATTGTAAAATAATTAAAAAGCATAAACTACAAATATACTATAAGACATCTTAGTTAAGTTTAGTAAAATATTACTCACAAGAACTTCATAGTCAGGAATGGTGTGAGTCCCAAGGCCTGTCCTATCGAAAGTTACTCTGTAAGTAGCATTAAGAGTGTCCACTGCATCTATCTGACCAGTAAACAGGCCATCGTGAATGCCACGTAACCGCGCTGGAAAGAGAAACAGGGGTTATATTTAGGACACACAAACACTTGTCAAATAAAACCATCCTCAGCAGACAGCTTAAACCCTAAAAAATACAGGGCTACTGTCTACTAGTTTTAACCTGACTATGTACTTTCTTTTAGGTTTAGAGAATTAATAGTTTAAATGAAAACAAAATTGAAGTGATGATTCTTTTTTTTTTTTTTTTTTTATTTTATTAATATATGTAAGTACACTGTAGCTGTCTTCAGACACTCCAGAAGAGGGAGTCAGATCTTGTTGCGGATGGTTGTGAGCCACCATGTGGTTGCTGGGATTTGAACTCTGGACCTTCGGAAGAGCAGTCGGGTGCTCTTACCCATTGAGCCATCTCACCAGCCCGAAGTGATGATTCTTAACTTGGCACATAAATGAAATCATATAGCTACCAAACAGACTAAAGAAAGGTAAGATTGCCATTTAGAGTATAAACTCCTAAAAAACTAGCAAAAAGCCTTTGGATATCATACTTTGAAAAAAAAAAAGATTTATTTATTATTATACATAAGTACACTGTAGCTATCTTCAGACGCACCAGAAGAGGGCGTCAGATCCCATTACAGGTGGTTGTGAGCCACCACGTGGTTGCTGGGATTTGAACTCAGGACCTTTGCAAGAGCAGCTGGTGCTCTTAACCACTGAGCCATCTTGCCAGCCCAACATCACACTTTTAAGCAACATATTAGAAGTAGTTTATTTTCAGCTTTAAACAGGTCTCATGTACATCCCAGGCTACAACACAGAGAAGCATAACCTTGACCTTCTGATCCTCCTGTCTGCGTTTGTATGTCACTATCTAACTCCAGTCTGAAGGGACAGCATATGTGAAAATCGTAAGAACAGGAGCACTGAAGTTAAAATTCCCAGTAAGCTACATTTCTAGCCCTTTTCTATTTTGAGGCAAGGTCCTGCAATGTAGATAGGCCATGCTGGCCTTAGCTTCCCGTGGAGCTGGGATAATGGGCCTTTGCCACTTTGCCTGACTGCTTTAGTTCATACTGTAGTAGATACTATTGAATTAATATATATATTTTAATGTACTTATTCTTATGTGTATGAGTGTTTGCCTACATGCATGCATGTGTGCTACATGCATGATCTGTGCCCTCATAGACTAGAAATGAGTATCAGATCCCCCTGGAACAGGTTGTGAGCCCCTGTGCAGGTGCTGGGAACCGACCCCAGAACCTCTGCAAAAGCTGCAAGTCCTCTGAACCTGAGCCATCGCTCAGGCCACTAATATTTCTTCCCTCTAGCGACTGCTGCAGAGGCAGTTATGCTTCCTAAGTGTAGAGTCGACGCCATCTGGGTTACATGAAGATACTCACAACTAAGCTTGTTTTTGCTTACCTGTAACTTTGGTTCCAATAACCAGGGGTAGAGGGATTTCATCGGGGAGATCTTTGAACTGTGAAACATCTGCAACTTTCCTTTGTTGTAACAGCCTGATTTTCTGCCGCTTCTGTTTTAAGGCTGATCTCTCTTCCTCAAAAAATGCAGAAGAACATCTAGAATAAATTACAAATATCATATAAACTAAGCCAGGCCAGGCTAACATTACACTACACACCTGTAATTCAAACACAAGTACTAGAAATACAGCAAATTATGTTGGAAGTGTACGATCAGATACATTTGAGGGGTCAGAGTGATGACTCAGCAGCTAAAGCACTCCCTGTGCAGGCAAGACTGGAGCTTGGGCCCTGGAACCTATGTAAATGCTAGACAGCCAGGGAAGCCTGCCTTTGATTGTAGCCTAAGAAGCCTGAGAGGGGCACCTACAGCAAACTAGGTGAGCTCTCAAGAATAAGGGACAGCTGGGTGTGGTGGTGGTGCCTTTAACTCGGGCATGCTGAGGCAGCAGGATCTATGTGAGCTCAAAGCCAGCCTGGTTTAAACTGAGTTCCAGAACAGCCAAAGCTACTACTGTTGTTCGAGACCCTGCCTCGAACAACAGTAACAAAGCCAGAATAAGGTCAGATGAGGAAGATGCCTCTCCATACCTCCACACATGCACAGATAGATTCATGGAGAAAAGATGAGCCCAGCTGCCAAGCCTGGGTTTAATCCCTACTGCGCACAGGTAGAAGGAACATTCAACCCCTAAGATGTTCTCTGATCTCCACACCCATACTCAAATAAGTGTAATAAAAAGACAAGACCTTTTTCAACGCGTATTGTATCTAAGCCATACCCCACAGCACAATGAGGACCACAGTTCACCAATTGTTCTTTACGTTGCTCCCGCTTTTATAACTCCACTATTCAAGCAACCACTAAGTTAATTCATTTTATAGGCTCTTTTCTGCCCTCTGTCTACAATAAGTTGCAGATGTTTTTGACATTTTTTTAAATTTAGGGCCACAAAAAAATCATTTTTATAAAGTAAAATTTATTAAGATTTCCTTTGATCCCTCCTAGTTCTAGAACCTACTAGAATTTAACATTTTCAACTCAATATCATACATTAGATGCTACCTAAAACTATGTTCTACATGGCATCTAAAACTCATCTTTCCTAGGAGTTTCACTGCTTCATTTTTAAAAATTGAACATGTGTATTCATGTTTTGTCTAATGTGTGTATATACACTACGTGCAGGCCTGACGCCTATGGAGGGCAGAAGAGGACATCGATTCCCTGGCACTGGAGCTACAGGTGGACACGAGCCAGCATGTAGGTGCTAGGAATGGAACTTGAGTCCTCTGTGAAAGCAGCAAGAACTCTTAATACTTGAGTCACCTCTCCAGCCCTACTGTTTTATTCTTAAAAAATTTTAAAACCTCCAATCCCTTTTCAATTTTTCTTTAGATTGTCGTTCGTAGTGCCAATCTCTATAATAAATCAACTCTCTATCTCCTCCATATAACTGGGAAGCATCTGCTAAATCCCTAGATAGATGTGATCTGTCTTTTTTCCTTCATTTATTTTTCCAACTACATGCCGTTGCCACACCATTTTAATTGTGGTTACTTAAGAACCTGTGTTCCGGCTCTTGCACTGTTACTGTTTATGTAACATGCACCACATGTGTGCCTGGTCCTCCAGAGGGCAGAAGGAGATATGAGCCCCTGAAAATGGAGTTACAGATGACTGTGAGCCACCATGTGGGTACTGGGAATCAAACTCAGGACCTCTGGCAGAGCAGCCGATGCTCTTGACTGCTGAACCACCTCTCCAACCCCATGTACTGTTAATCTTAGTGACTATTTTAATACTTTAGCTGATACCTGATAAAATTGTTCTTCATTTGTTTTTTCAGACTTTCTCTACTTGATTTCTCCCCTAGCAAATAAAAATTTGAGGGGAGGGGGATTGGAGAAGAGGAGTCAAGGTTATCACTATGTCATTTCTGCTGGCCTGGAACTCACTATATAATTCACGCTAGCCTTGAACTTAGAGGTACCAAGTCTTCCTTCTCCAGGTCACGTGGTCCCCATACGTGTTCACATGGACCACGTTTACTATGAAGTTCCTTCCTGACAGCTTTCCCTTCCCCTCCCTTTTTATACTCTAGCTAAATACAATTTCACCACTGACTCTTAAACATTTTTTTTACATTATTTATTTGAGTGTGTGTGCATGTCCAGAGGCAGCATTTTCACAGGTGTGCAAGTGAAAATCAGAGCACAGCTTGTAGAGGTCTCTTTGCTCCTTCCACCATCTGGGTCCCTGGGGCTGAAGTCAGGATTGGCAGCAAAGTCCTAACCTGCTGTACTGGCTAGTTTTGTGTCAACTTGACACAGCTGGAGTTACCACAGAGAAAGGAGCTTCAGTTGAGGAAATGCCTCCATGAGATCCAACTGTAAGGCATTTTCTCAATTAGTGATCAAGGGGGAAAGGCCCCTTGTGGGTGATGCCATCTCTGGGCTGGTAGTCTTGGTTCTATAAGAGAGCAGGTTGAACAAGCCAAGGGAAGCAAGCCAGTAAAGAACATCCCTCCATGGCCTCTGCATCAGCTCCTGCTTCCTGACCTGCTTGAGTTCCAGTCCTGACTTCCTTGGTGATGAACAGCAATGTGGAAGTGTGAGCTGAATCAACCCTTTCCTCCCCAACTTGCTTCTTGGTCATGATGTTTGTGTAGGAACAGAAACCCTTACTAAGACACCTGCTGAGCTATCTTCCAGGCCTGCACCAACTGAGTTTTTTTAAGTGTGCGTGTGTGTGTGTGTGTGTGTGTGTGTGTGTGTGTATATATATACACAAACACCATATATGTGTTGTGTCTAAGGAATCCAGAAGAGGAGGTGTCACATCCTCTGGAACTGGAATTATAGACTGCTGTAAGCTGCCATGTGTGCCCTGGGAACAAAATCTGGGTCTTTTTTAAGTGTTCTTCACCACTGAACCATCTCTCCAATCCTCAAATGACTTCTAAAGTTAGGGTATTTCTAAGTTTATTGTATTAATAATCTGTATTATAACTTGACTTCCTTAAGAAAAAAAAACATTTTTTTTTTTTTTGCAAAAGACTTCAAGCTATTGTCTATATGTATGAACTTCTTAAAGAATAAAAACATATGTTAAAGGGGGTGGGATGAGATAGTTCAGCAAGTAAAGTGGCTGGCCATCAGGTGAGTCTGAGCCCCGGGCTTTACATGGTGGAAGGAGATAACTGAAGCCAACTCCCATGTATTGTCACACAAAGTAAATAAATGTGAAAAATAAACACAAGACTTTATAACATTTTCCAAGACAATTAAAAATATTTTAGGGGGTTGACTAGGGAGTGTAGCTCAGTCAGTAGAGTTCCTGACCAGCAAGCACAAATTCCTGAATTTGACTTGTAGCGCTGAACTAATAAAATTGAGTACAGTATCTCATACCTGTAATCCCAACACTTAGAAGGCAGAGGCAGGATGGTGAGAAGTTCAAGATAACCTCTTGTTATACAAACCAGTTTGAGTATGAGGCCAGCCTGAGATACTTGAAACTGTGCCAGACAGACAGACAGACAGAATGAGTTGGTTGGGAGGGGAATGGACAGAAAGGACATAGGTAATTAAAAACAATAGCACAGGGACTAGAGAAATAAAATTTAAAAATATTAAAATAATAAATCCTTAAAACGATGTTAGAAATCTATAATCTGAAAAAAAAATGAAATTGTGTATTTTAGTCTAACAACACAAAGCACCTACATTACAGTTAACTAAAATATAATCAATTATTCTGAAGTTATATTTTGATACTAGTTCTTTGAAGATTTAAAAAGTCAAGTGAGGGGCTGGAGAGATGGCTCAGTGGTTAAGAGCACTGACTGCTCTTCCAGAGTTCCTGAGTTCAATTCCCAGCAACCACATGGTGGCTCACAACCATCTGTAATGGGATCTGATGCCCTCTTCTGGTGTGTCTGAAGACAGCTACAGTGTACTCATATACATAAAAGAAATAATTATTTAAAAAAAAATAAAATCAAGGTGAAGGGCATGTGGTAGAGGATATCTTCAATCCTAGCACTTGGGAGGCAGAGGCTGGTGGATCTCTGTATGTTCAAGGCCAGCCTAGTCTGTATAGTGAGTTCCAGGCAAGCCATACACAGTAAGATACACAGTAAGAATAGTCTTAAAACACACACACACACACACACACACACACACACACACACCCCAATATCACTAGTCAAGGCAGTAATGATACCATCAACTACCTGTTAACTTCAAACAAAACAAAACAAAACAAACTTACCTCCGAGGTTTTCCCATCAGTCTCCTGATTTTTCCCCATTCTACTCTTGTTAATTTTCTTGTTTTCAAATTAGGAAAGGATTCCTTTAGGCATACACAAAAGTCATTATCTCCTTCAAAAAGTGGCCTGAAAAACAGAATGGTTTTATGATTTTATTAATACTTAATGTATTACTAAATAAAGTAAAAAGTACACTTCCAAAGCTGGGCACAGTGATGCCTGCCTTAGTTCCAACCTTTAGGAAGAAGAGGCAGCAGAGCTAAACATCCAAGGCCAGCTTCGGCTACATTCCTATTTGTAGCCACATAGTAACAAAGCAAGTTAGAGATGAACCTGGATTACAAGAAACACTGTCCCAAAAAACAAAAACAAATTACACATTCTGATTTTTCACATCTTACTAATCACAATGTGTCAAACTTTCCCTTCTAAAACACAATCATACCTTGGTGAAATTCAAAGGGCTGAAAAAAGATACTTGGTATATGAAATACTTAAAATGCTAAATTACTCTGCAATCAGTCTAGGTTGGAGGTCCACCTGGGACTATCCTCTGGCTCTGGCATTACATCTGACAATATTAGCTACAAAGTATCTTTGCCCCAAAGGAAAAGCCATCACCAAGGAGTCGAGACTCCTCTTTGGGATTAACCAAGTTTTAGAACCCCTGAGAACTCTATAGAGGGTTGGTGACTCCCAAAATGATTCAATCACACTAAGACACTATGAAAATTCTCTTAAGACCATTAAAATTTTTTACTCATGAGTTTGAGGAATGAAAAGTCCAGTGTTAACAATGATACATAAAGTGACTGTCCATGAACTTCACAAACTTCTGAGCAAGCAACTGTTTACGGAGGATAGAAGGGAAGTACAGAAAAATAAACAACTAAGCACCACCAATAGCTAGCTCAGGAGAGAGATTAGAATCAGAGATGTTCTTCAGCCAATCTCTATGGGCCATTCAAGATTCCTGTAAAGTGTCTAAATACTAGCTGTAAATGAAAAGATGACACTCTGAAAAATAATTTGTCTATTTCTCTATATTTATAAAACAAATCTCACTTCCTGAGAGTAATTGTGCTTTGATTTAGGGTATCTTCATTCTATAGCAGTTGCTAGTTATAATACAGAAACTATGCTTTCATTTAAAACTTTTCAGAATGTGTAACTTCTTACAGGGGCAGGAAAAGGAGAGAGAAAACTGTAACAGAAATAGGAATTAATTAAACTGGAATAAGAAATAGAAAAATAAACGCTTGATTTGGTATGGTGGCATATACCTGTGTAGTCAGCTACTTGGGGGACTAGACAAGAGATCAGTTGAAGCCATGAAGGGAGGCAGAGGCAGGCAGATCTCCAGCCTGATCTACAGAGCTAGTTTCAGGCCAATCAGAGCTACTAAAAAAATAAAAATGAATAAATGAATAAATAAATAATAAAAAGGATCATTTGCACTGTTCTTGCACAGGGCCTGGGTTCAGCTCCCAGTCATGCAGCAGCTCATAACTGCCTATAACTCCAGTTCCAGGGGATCCTACAGCCTGGCTTCTGTGGGCACCTATACACATGTGGCATACATAAAGCCATGCAGATAGGCATACATATATGTAATAAATAAAAATAAATCTTTAATAAAAAAAAAGAGCCAGGAAACCTAGGGTAGAAAAAAGTCAATGTCTCCTGATGCTATGCTGCTATATTCATAAACTGGTGCCTAGCCCAATCATCAGAGAGACTTCCTCCAGCAGCTGATGGGAGCAGCTATGGAAACCTACAGCTAAACATGAGGTGGACAGATAGCCCAAGTTGGAGATCTCCATCAGGTCCCTCTCTTTGGAGCTTGGAGAACCCTGTGGAAGAGGGGGAGGAAGAACTGTGGAAACCAGAAGGGTGGAGAACACTAGAAGAATGCTGCCCACACAATCAAGCAAGCAGGGCTCAGAGGGGCTTACAGAGACTGAACGGACAATCATGGAGGCTCCATGGTCTGTGCTAGGTCGTCTGCATTTATTAGAGTTGTTAGCTTAAGATTTTTGTTGGACTCCTAATAGTAGGAGTGTGGGTACCTCTAACTCTTTTGCCTGCTCCTGAAACCCTTTTCTTCCTACTGGGGTTCCCTCGACCAGCCTTGCTATGAGGGTACGGGCCTAGTTTTATTGCAACTTGTTATGCTATGTTTGGCTGATATCCCTGGGAGGCCTGCTCTTTTCTGAAGGGAAATGGAGAAGAGTGGGAACTGAGAGGAGAGGAGGGAAGGGACACTGTGACTAGAATGAATTAAATGAGGGAAGAATAAAAATTTAAAAAGAGAGATTTACAGAAGAGGTGACAGCTTATAACATTTGAAAAAGTTAATTTTCATTTGGAGCCATACTGATGATACATCCAAGCACTGATACCTACTTGTCTATGTTTGAGTAGAACCACTCATATATGCACCACTTATGTGCTTTGGGAAGCTTGAGTAGGTTCCGTAATCGAAAACCAATCTTCTGTGATGCTTTCTTATCTGGTGTTGACATCGTTGCTGTAAATTTCTATATTAAAAAAATTGAAATATAGCATTAGATAAAAATGAACAATTACGCTGGGCGGTGGTGGCGCACGCACGACTTTAATCCCAGCACTTGGGAGGCAGAGGCAGGCGAATTTCTGAGTTCAAGGCCAGCCTGGTCTACAAATTGAGTTCCAGGACTGCCAGGGCTACACAGAGAAACCCTGTCTCGAAAAAACAAACAAAAAAAACCAAAATAAAACAAAAAAACCAACACAATAAAAAGAACAATTACAATACTGAATGCATGTATAAAGAGATAGGGCATATTTAAGTGCTCAAAAGACTCAATAACAGTCAACATGGAATTTGTTATCAAGCAAACCTCCCAATTAACAAAGTTAAAATCTCAGTCTGGCAATGTGGCTCAATGATGACATAAGTCCATAGGTCATGCATGGTGGAAAGAGAGCGCTGACTCTCACAAGTTGTACACACACACACATGCACACACACGAGCTAATACACACACTAATACAACACACTAAATTTATTTTTTTTAAAAAGCTAAAGCCTCAAGTTTTATACTCTAAACAGGAAGGGAACTACTTGCCTCCACTCTGAACTATAATATAATTTTAGTTTACATATACAGGAAAAAAAAAGACCCAAGTGATTTCTAGACTTTGGGGGGGGGGGTCACAAAAAAAAAAAAACAGTAAGGACTTTACGTGTTTGGGGTATAGTTCAGTGTTGGAGTGCCTGTCTGGGTTTTATTCCTACCAACAAACCAAACAACAAAAATCATCAAAACACTCTTGAAAAGATCAAGAGAACATATATGCACATGCAAGCACACAGCAGACCATATACAGTAGAAACAGAGAGCACTTTACTATATAGCAGTACTAGACAGTGTTTGCCTGCAATCCCAGCACCTGGGCAGAAGCAGGAGGACTGCTCAAGTTCAGTGCCAGCATGGTCTACACAGGCAGGAGAGGGAAGTAGAGAGGGCTCAAAAACTGCAAGACAGTTTTTAAAAAAAAGTCAGTGCAACACAGTAGAATTCACGGCAGGAATGCCAGGATGACTCAATTGGGAAGCTCATGATTATTAATAAAGCAAAGCAAGAAAGACATATGATTGCTTCCACTGATCATTCTGAGAGTGCATGAGTCAAGGTCAGACTGCACAACATAGTGAGGGTATGACACAGTGAAGATACCTGTCTACCAGAAGAATAAAACAAAACCTGGCTGGGCAGTGGTGGTGCACGACTTTAATCCCAGCACTTGGGAGGCAGAGGCAGGCGGATTTCTGAGTTCGAGGCCAGCCTGGTCTACAGAGTGAGTTCCAGAACAGCCAGGGCTACACACAAAACCCCACAACCCTTAACACAATAGAAAGAGATGACAAAATGACTCGTAGGGGAAAAACACCAAGAATTAAACAACAGAGCTAACTGGGCACTTAGAATAAATTCAAAGGCTTTGCATGTGTATTGGAGCACCCATGCTCAAAAGCATGGGAGCCAGAGGCAGGTGTCAGGCTCTTCCTTGAGTGCTCTCCACTTTTAGAGGCGGGGTCTCTCATTGAGCCCAGATCCCAGACTGGCTAACTGGCTGGCCAGGCACACACTGCCATACCCAGGCTTTCATGTAGGTGCTGGGGATACTCAAACTCAGGGACTCATGCTTACATGACAAGCACTCCACTGAGCCATTTCCCCACAGCCCCACGCCCCCATTAGAGTTTTCAATTTTAAGTCTAACTGTTATTAGAAAAGGGCCAGCAAAGTGGCTTCTAATGACAATTTTGGAACAAACAAACAAACACAGAAATACTATGTTTCATTTTAATCCCAGGCATGGATACAGGGCTACTTCAGACTGTCCATGGCAGCTGTCTATAATTTGCCTCATGCTCTGGTGGAGGCAGATTTTGCCAGCAGCAGATAATTTCTGTAATTGTGTGACATTTGAAATTTTGGGGACTTTTCAAAGGGTATATAAATGCTAGGGCCCTAAGAGGCAGGGTGGGTTGTTGATTGTTGTTGGAGAAGGGTGGAAGAAAGAACCTATAGAATAACCAATGTCAGCTACAATGGCCCACTGGGTAAAGAAACCTCTTGCTAAGCCTCACAACCTGAGTTCAATCCCTAGGACCCACACGGTGGAAGAAAAGAACCAATTCATTCAAGTTGTTCTCTGATCACCACACAGTCAGTATGGCAGGTGCACACACGCACTTATGCATGCACACACACATACACACAAACACAGATAGGTAGATGGAGAGGTCATGGGGATAGATAACTCTGGCTGTCCTGGCACTCACTATGGAGACCAGGCTGGCCTCCAACTCCAGAGGTCAGCCTACCTCTGCCTCCCAAGTCCTGGGATTAAAGGCATGAGCTGCTACACCTGGCAAGTTTGTTTTCCTCATAAAAATACCACAAACACACACATTTATAAAAAGGAAAAGAAAACTACAAAATAAATTATCTATTCCTATAGACACATAAAGTTCTGTTTTGAGCTGTTTCTGAGACAGGACCTTGCTATATGAGCCTGGGTGGCCTACAACTTCTGTATAGATCAGGCTGGCCTTGATCTCATTACAGTCCTTCTGCCTATATCTTTCCAAGTCATTGGGTAGCAGGCATGAAATGTATAAATGCGTTAATTTTCTTAACGTTTAAAGTTAACTTATTTGCTTATCATGTGTGGGAAAGGAAATGTATAGAACTCAGAAGTCAACTGAAGGGATCTGGTTCACCATGCCAGGTGACCCTAAGGACTGAACTCAGGGAGTCAGGCCTGGTGCCTTGCCTGCTTAGCAATCTCACTGGCTCCAACATGTAAAGTTTTAAAAGTATATTTAAAAAGATAATCAAACTAATCACAGGGTCTCCCTAACTGGGTGAGAAAAGGAGAATAGTGAATTAGGGTCAAAGTAGATTTTTCATCCTTTTGGTTTTTTTCCATTATAAACTTGTGTGTGAATGCACCTAACCCTTGAGAAACTTGAGGCCCCAGGGATGGGGAGGTCTGGCAGGGTATGGGGTGTGGAGACATTCTCTTGAAGACAGGGGAGAAGGAATGGGATACGGAACTATTAGATAGAGGGCAGAACGGGAAGGGGTAACAATTGGACCGTTAAAAGAAAAAAAAAGATTTATAATAAAACAAGACGTGTGCATGCGCGCGTGTGCACGTGAGAAAGAGAGAGACAGATAAAGAGTCTCAATATATAACTATGGCTAACCAAACTGCTAAATAGATGAGGCTCGTCTTGAACCCACAGAGATCTACTTGCCTTTCTTCCCCAAGTGCTAAAATTAAATTCATGCCACTGCACTGCTCTAATTCTTTATTTTAGAAAGCACGTGTATCTACAGACTAGCTGCAGAGACAGCAGAGAACTTCCAGACGCTCGTCCAGCTTTCCCCATGAGACCCTGTCAGGTACCCAGCAGGTATCTGTCAGAGTCACTACAGTGCCAGTGCTTGGTTTGGATTCACTTGTGTTTTTCACTCATGTCCTTTTCTGTTCTAGAATTTAAGATAAAACACTGTAGTTAGAAAGTTAACTTTTTTGTTGTTTTAAGAGAGAGGGAGAAGCCGGGTGTGGTGGCGCATGCCTTTAATCCCAGCACTCGGGAGGCAGAGGCAGGTGGATCTCTGAGTTCAAGGCCAGCCTGGTCTACAAAGTGAGTTCCAGGACAGCCAAGGCTATACAGAGAAACTCTGTCTCAAAAAAAAAAAAAAAAAAAAAGAGAGAGAGGGAGAAAATAACCTCTATAGCCCTAAGTAGCTTTGAACCTGTGGCAAGTTTCCTACTTCAGCCTCCCGAGTATTGGGAGCTCAGGGATCTGGGTGGCACCACACTAACCTTAGAAAATTAATTTTTTAACGTAAAACTAAAAATATTCTAGAGCTATTTATTTGTACTGTGCACGTGTGTATGATGTTTATGTCAGTTATGCTACATGTTTGGCGGTCAGAGGACAGTTTTCAGTAGTCAATTCTCTCCTTCCATGTGAGAGCCCAGGAGCTGAACTACTCAGCTCGCCAGGCTTGTGTGGCAGGTACATTTATCTGCTGAGCCACTCACTGGCCTGAAAATACTCTAATCATAAAAACTGCTGTTCCTTTCTGTTTTGTTTTTCCAGTGAGGTTTCTGTATAGTCATGTCTGTCCTGGAACTTGAGCTATAGACCAGGGTGGCCTTGAACTCAGAGATCTGACTGCCTCTACCTCCAGAGTGCTAGGATTAAAAGTGTGAGCCACCATGACCAGCTAGAGCTGTCACTTTCTATGGAGTTAGCTATACATATTTTTAAATAGACCAATGGGTCTCTGTATATGTATAATATATATCTGATAATATAAAGCATGTCTGATTATTGAAAGTATATCAAGATCTTTGATTGTGATATATTCAGACTGTTAGTGGAAATAAATTATTATAAATCTTACATACAGATTAAATAGAATGTTCCAAATTTTAAATGTAAATATTTTTGTTACATCAGTTATTCTTCTAAGGTTTATTCCAAAATCAGGAGAAATGTTCTAAACAAAAATGTTCTAATTTTGTAATGATGAACATATAACTATGCACATATTGCAAACCACTAATATATACACTTTGCTTTATGTTCTTATACTGCTGGGGATCCAACCTCGGGCCTTAGGCCGACTATGCAAGAGCCCTAAAACTAAGCTATGCCCCTAGCCCTTTAAAATGTAGACTTTAATTACGTAAATTGCATAGTATGTGGATTATGCATCAATAAAACTGATTTATTTAAGTAACAATTTTTTTTTAAAGAAAGCAAGACACTAGACACAGGCTGCCTACCATTTAAGTATCAGCCTTCATCTACTAGCTCTGTGACCTTGAGTAAGGTAATTTAACTTCTCCATATCTGTTCCTTCACCTGCAAAATGGGAGTAATATAATAGTAATCTATTTCATAAAGACTGTTGAAAGTTAAATCAAAGTAATACACATGAAATACCTAGGACAGCACCTGATACATAGTGAACAGTCAATAAATGTTAGATCTTTAATAATTTGCCAGCTGTGCATTGTGGTCTTTAAGTAAACATACAGACAAGCTGGGCTTGGTGACAGAAGGACTTGCCCGGATATACAATATCCTGGGTTCAGTTCTCAGCACCAGAAAACAAAGGCAAAAACCTGCCCATCAACACCAATAATGAAATCCAGACAGACTGAAATGAGGATTTAGAGGCTATGACTACACGGGGAAAGGAATACGCCCCATCACATAAATGACACTGATAAACTAGGGCTGTTCTGGGGCTGGAGTGATGGCTCAGCAGTTGAGAGCACTTGTTGCTCTTCTAAAGGACCCAAGTTCAATTCCCAGCACCCACATGGCAGTTCACAGCTGTCTATAACTCCAGTTCTGGGGGATCCAGACACATATGCAGGCAGAACACCCATGCACATAAAATAGTAAAACCAAAAACTAGAGCTGTTACAACTAAGGAAGAGAAACTTGGGCATAAGAATTGTTCACCTATCTGAGGATGTTTGTCCTGTGTTCTTTGTTTTAACTGCTCAGAAATAGAGACTGTAATCAGTCCTAGGAAATGTGCCTGGAAAGCAGGTATGGTGAGAGTTGGGTCAGGATGGCTCCAGTCATAAAGACTAAACTTGTTATATTTGCAACTCATTCAGACTATTATAGCAACACAGCCTAACAAATCATATTTAACTAGCGTTTAAAATCCATTTGACATTGTGTCCAACAACTACCAAATCAACACACTGCATTTTACTTTCAATGAAATCAGGGTTTACTGTGCTTCTCAGGTACTTGTGTACATTAGTTCTTGATGCTTTAAAAGTTCAGGATGCACGCTGTTCATTCCATGGACCATGGTATTTTACCATTATAATCATCTAAGAAAGTTGGTCATGGTGGTGCACACCTATAATCCTAGTACTTGGGAGTCTGAAGCAAGGAAGATCGAGTCCGAGGCCGGCCTGGACTAAATGATAAGCTCTCAGCCAACCAAACTCTGACCAAATCTCTGGTCTCAATACTCAGGAAATTTTTGATAGGGTAGACTGCAGATCACACCTCACTTGATAAATAAACCACCTCAACTTTAATTCACTGTATTGAAAAATCTTATACAATGCTTTAGGGAAAACAATAAACAGATAATAAAAAGTTATATCAAGTTATAAAGTTGGTATGAAAAAAACTACATAATTATTAAAGGTCATATTTTCTTATCTAACTTTCATTCCTTTATTACACGCCCACTGTGACTTTAAATTTTTAAGTTACATTTGTTTACTTTCTCTGTGTGTGTGTGTGTGTGTGTGTGTGTGTGTGTGTGTGTGTGTTGGCTAGAGGACAACCTGCAGGTGTCACTTCTCTTCTACCATTTGAGTTCCAGGTATAGAACTCAGGTTATCTGGATAAGCCAGACTGAGGTGGGGCAGCCTTTTATCCCAGCCTTTTATGCCTGAGGAGGCAGGGGCATCTGAGTTCAAGGTCAGCCTGGTCTACAGAGCTAGTTCCCATGGCAGTCAGGGATACACAGAGAAACCCTGTCTCGAAATAAATAAATAAATAGATAAATAAAGGATACATTCAACAAAAATAAAACAACTCAATGGTAGAGTACTTGCCTAGTATATATGGCACCATAGGTTTGATCCACAGAAACCTATAAATTAAACATTTATAGCACCTCTCCCCAGAAAACAATAAATTAAAAATACAAAGAAGAAAATCCTGTTTCATCCTGCACTGTCTCCTCTTCTGGGTAGTCTTCATTATACTTTATTTGGTAAAGTTAAATATTTCCCCTCACTTATTTCCACACAAAACTCAAAACTGAATACACATCACCAGGTCTATTTCATTTAACCTCTACTCCCTTTGTGCTTACAGAATCATGACTGGCTTCCTACCTAGTTTCATGTCAACCAACAAAACATTGAATTTTCTAAGTTAGTAAAAATAATTGCAGAGCAGCAATACTGACTTAAAGAATGCTGTTCAAAATGTAACAGAACGAGTATGAACTTCAGCACACGGCACAATCCCTCATATCCTTCACATGAGATAAACTTTAATACACACACCTGTGGGATCATTGCCACTCTCTGGTTTCTTTTAGGTGACTTTGTATTTATTTGTCTGTCATCTTCATCAGAAAAGAGTCGACTTCTTTTTGAATTTCTGAAAGGCTATAATAAAAAAAATTTTTTTTATTTAATGAGTGTTTCCCATTTTTGTCCATCTGGAAAACACAGCTAGATTATCAGCAATGTACAGGAGTGACAGAAAGCACACAAAACCAAATGTAAACACCTTGGAATTAGCAAAGTGATTAAACAGAGATTTCTGCAGTGATAATCAACGGAAAACTGCAACACTGGCAGCCTTGCATGGTGAAGATAGGAAAATATGTTCTGGAAATTCCAGTTTATATTATGTTGGTTAATATTAAGTGGCTATTACACGATGTCTACTCCAGAGGGCTGGGCTAGAAAGAACATTAAATCACTTGAGAAAAGTATGCCTAAACGACTTTAGTATTATACTAGATCTGATATCAAAGGTTACCAAATTTGTAACTGCACATAAAAAAATCCATGATATATATGAGATAACTGATATCTTTAGAACTAAAAAAACCTGTAGATATCAAAGGTATATAACCCTATCCCAGCACTCAGGAGTCAGTGGTAGAGGTAAGCATATCTCTTTGAGTTAGAGCCAATATGGTTTACATAGTAAGTTCCAGGCCTGTCAGGTCTACACAATGAGATTGTCTGTAAAAAAAAAAATCATGGGCTGGTGAGATGGCTCAGTGGGTAAGAGCACCCGACTGTTCTTCCGAAGGTCCAGAGTTCAAATCCCAGCAACCACATGGTGGCTCACAGCCATCTGTAAAAAGATCTGACGCCCTCTTCTGGAGTGTCTGAAGACAGCTACAGTGTACTTACATATAATAAATAAATAAATCTAAAAAAAAAAAAATCATAACAATAAAACATATGTGTGTCTGCATGTGCATTACGAATACTTCATGGTGACCAGATAATCTGGTTACAGATAATTTACCTAAATAAGATCAAATACTGCTCAATGACACATTAAAATGAAAATACCTACAGTTGTTTTTTTTTTTTTTTTTTTGTATGTGAATTTATCCACCACAAGCATACAGTTCAGCAAGGATTCTCTAGCACGCAGGAGCTCTCCTTACCATTTCTACAGCAGGGCCCGCATTCCTGCCTTTCCAAACAGGAGTTTTCTGTAAAGAACTGTACTTTTCATTCCATGTGTTAGATAAACTTCCCTCTGTAATGAATAATTAATACTGATAAAAAATTTAAGATTAGCTCACAAATTTTATATCAGGAACACTAACCCTTTAGTAGTAAACATATGAAATCTATATTAATGTGAAAAGTTACAATGTGACCGTAGTAATTCCAGTTTACTAGAAACAAACCAACACTATCTCAGGCCAGAGAGATGGCTTAGGGGAAAGGCACTTGCAGAGAAACCGATGAGCTGAGTCTAGTTCACTCCCTAGTAGCCACAGGGGAAGGAGACAAGTGACTCCTGAAAGCTGTCCCCTGGCCTCCATTAAGCACTCCAGAACACACATCCACACTCAGCAGCACACTCACACAACACATTTTCATTTCATCTCATTAATTTACTTGATATACATGGGTGTGTTGCTGCCTGTGCATCTGAGCACCGCATGACTGCCTGGCACCTGCAGAGGCCAGAAAAGGTGGTGGTGGTCAGATCCTCTGCAACAGGAGCTACAGGCGGTTGTTGAGCTGTCACGTGGGTACTGGGAACTGAACCTGGGTCCTCTGGAAGAGCACTTGGAGTGCTCTTGACCACTGAGCCATCTCTCCAGCCCCACACAATTACATCTTTAAAACATTAAAAACACAAAAACCACAAAAACTTCACTTATTCTTTTAATAAAATGATAGAGCAATGCATCTTAAATACTGCGTTTCTATACAGAACATACAGGTTTTTGTTTTGGATGTAGGTTTTTAGTAATTCTTCTATTCTGTTAAGAATGATTTCTTTTTTTTTTTTTTTTTTTAATTCTAACTGAAAGTAGGACAATGGAAAATAAAAACTAAAAACCTCTAATTCTGAATCTAGAGGACATTTCTTCTGTGTTTGCTTTCTGAGACATGACCTCACTGTTTCCCTGGGTGGCCTGGGATTCACTGTGGAACTCAGGCTGTCTTTGAACCTGGGGCGATCTTTCTGCAGCTCTGCTCCCAAGTGATGGGGTGTAGCACATGCTACACACCGAGCTGCTTAAAGGACATTTCTAAATGACCTTTGCTTCACTATGTGAAACACAACATAGGACAGTTAATATAGTATGGGTGGTGGTGTGCACACTCCTATAGCCCAGACTGACCTCAAATTCACATCAATGCCCTGCCTTAGCCTCCACAACAGCTGGGACTACAGGCGTGGGCCACTATGCTTAGCTGTTTCTCTTAATTCAAAGAAATGACTTTGGAGTTTTTCGAAAACCAAAAAAAATCCTATCAATTAAATGATTAGACATATGAAATACAGAATAAGTTTAAGTTTTGTAAAGAATCATGTTTAAATACAGACATATGTTTAAATGTAGATACAATAAAACAAGATTAGTATATACACACACACGATGGTTCTTATTTTTCTTATAATTTGCTTACCAGCATTCTCTAATTTTTTTCTCTAAGAAATGTTAGTTTGAGCAGGTGTGGTGGTATTCTGTAATTCTAACACTAGAAAGCCTGAGACAGGATTAGTAGTTCAAGGCAAACCTTGGCCACATAGGGATCTAAGGTCAATCTAGGTTACACAAGATTATGTCTCAAAAGCCAAAATACTTAAGAAGCCCACTATTGTGGTGCATTCTTGTCAATTTAGTACTTGGGAGGCAGAGGCAAGATTACCAAAGTTTGAGGCCTGTCTGGTCTATGTACTGAGTTTCAGGCCAGCCAGCACTACATAAGAGACCCTGTCTCAAAAACAAACCACAAACATCTAAGTTAGATGGAGGCTGAGGCAGGAACTTTCTTAGTTCCAGGCTGCTACCACTACCTCCTCCTTTTTTTAGAAATATCTCACTCTTAGAGTTCAGAGAACATGTGATATTCCTTTTTTCAATTACTTTTTTTTTACAGTCCAGTTG
The DNA here is from genome assembly GCF_000001635.26 of Mus musculus. Lineage (NCBI taxonomy): Eukaryota > Metazoa > Chordata > Mammalia > Rodentia > Muridae > Mus > Mus musculus. The sequence goes on along the minus strand of NC_000067.6, from coordinate 180,648,865 downwards.
TTACTCACCCCCCACCTCCCCTCGAATTATGCAATATTCTTAAAAGATAATTCTTTTTAAAAAAAAAACCCAAAAAACCAGCAACACTGATGTAAGCTCAGCATAGGTTTCTTGACTGTTCAGTGTTTTTACAGCAACAATACTGAGCTGAGAGCGGAAGCAAGCACTCCACAGCTGAGCTCCACTCCAGTTCTGGTTAAGGTAGTCTTTAAATGAGGCACAGTGACTTTCAACAGGAAGCAGAGGCAGGTGGATCTCTCTGAGTTCTAGGCCAGTCTGGTCTACACAGTGAGTTGCAAGCCATCTCAAAAAATAAAAACAAAGGAAGATATACTTTCATTGATAATTTTAGAAAATTAAAATTTGAGAAATATTAAATTACTAGCAAATAAAGATGAATTTTCTTCTAAAAGCATATGAATTTAAAATTATCAGTGAAAAGTAAATACAAGATACAATGAGTTACAAATAACAGAAGAAAGAGAAAAAATATTCAAATTGTGATACATATCTAGAAAGGCATAATTCTTACCTTTTAAACTGACAAGGGCTTTTGCTGAAGAGCCTGAAAGTAAAAATAAAACAAATCAGCGAGGTATGGTGGTGCACGACATTACAGGTGGGGTCTCTGTGAGTTCCAGGCCACCCTGGTCTACATAGTAAGTTCCAGGCCAGTCAATGCTACACAGCGAGACCTTGTCTCAAAAAACAAAAAAACAAAAACCAACAAGCAAACTAATCCAAATCAATAAATATTTTCATAATCAAGGTTGGAGGAATAGAACTTGGCTTGGGTAGAAAGGTGCTCCATCCAGGTAGTCTGAGCAGCGTTGGGTCTGATAGGGTGGCTGGATATGCAAAGGAAGCGGCAGCAGCAGCAGCGGCGGCTCAAGTCTGTAGCTCAGCATGAGAGAGGCACATGCTGAGTCCCACTACAGCCGGCCCTGTCTGGGAAAGGAAAGGAATACACAGCCTGGTGATCAAGGAAGGACTGCAGAGGCCCGGCAGGCCTGTGGAGGTTGTGACAGCAGTTAGAAATTATTCTAAGAGACAAAAATGTAGGGAAAAAAAAAAAGAGCACAGTCAGATTGTCATTGTGCCTCTTCATCCAAAAGTACTCTAGCACTGGAGGGAAAGAGAAAGAAAACTCACTATTGGAACAAAAATCAGAAGAGGTAACAGAATAAACAGAAAATAAACATGATCAGAGACTGTCAGAGCTGAAAAGTTCCTTGAAAGTCCTGAATAGAGATATTTACAATGCTTAAAGATCTATTCAGGAAGCTGGACAGTGGTGTTGCACACCTTTAATCCCAGCACGTGGGAGGCAGAGGCAGGTAGATCTCTGATTTTGAGGCTAGCCTGGTCTACAGAGTGAGTTCCAGGACAGTCAGGGCCACACAGAAAACCTTGTCTTGAAAACAAACAAAAACAAACAAACAAAAAACATACAGGAAAATAGGTTCCTGAACACCCAAGGAGGGATAGCATAAATGTAGAGGGAGTCACTAGATAAAGCTCTTCATTGGATCTGTGGCAGGTAACCCACTGAGATACAGAGCTACAGGGTGGCTTGACAGCGAAGGGAAGTACAAGAGTGGGGGAAGTACAAGACTCAATAGGGAAAAGAATTTTTGAAGTCTAGTGTTCAAAGACCATAAAATCATGGGTAAGAGAATAGGGGGAGAAAGCCATAAGGGGTAAGGAGCACTTGCCTATTATGTTAAACCACTAGTAACACAAAATAAATAAAATTTCTACTAGAAAGCTTCAAATAAAATATAACCAAGAAATAGTAAGGTAGACTGGAAATATAGCCAAGATACCAAGGAAAATACAGTTCATTCCAGGAAAACGTGGGTATATACTAAGTGCTGTCTGCAGGGTAGTTCTTGCTCAGGCAACAGAGACCCCACAGCAATGTGCCAAAGTCCATGTTTTCCTGGAGCTTCTGCTCTAGTTAGGAGGGCAGGGAAACAAGTACGAGCCAGTGCTGACAACCTATGGAAAATGTGAACAGGATGACAATGGAGCATGAGAGGAAAGACACTCATGAATCCGCTTCTCTGAGCGGTCACTTGAAAAGGGTCTGAGAGAGGGGTGTAAGTTACAAGGGCACCCGTCTATTCCACAAAGGCCACGTGGCGCTCAGACCTTGCAGATTCTGATTTACTACCTTTAACTCCTTGCACCTTTTCTGGAGGCAGTACAGTGATCAGGAAGGATGACTCTGCAGCTAAAAATGTGCACTGTTCCTGCAGAAGAACCAAGTTCAATCCCCTCACCTATGTTGGGCAGCTCAGAACCATCTGTAACTCCAGCTCCAGGGGCATTTGAAGCCTCTGGCCTCTTCAAGCACCTACACTCACATGCATATACCATGGATATAATAATTAAAATAACTCTTTAAAAAGACAGCATAGGTTCTAGAACATCGAGGCTGGCTACTGTTTAGACCTTGGCTCTGCTACTTCCTTGCTATGTTATTTCCCACAAAGTACCTCGACTCCCTGTGCTGCTGCTTCTTCATGTGTGAAAGGAGAGTAAAGAGATATAAGCACAAATGCTTAGAACAGTATATACAACACATGGCTAATTTTCAGACGGGCTCACATTACATTAACTGACCAAATTACCCATCTGTTTAAACATATGAATTTACAGGCAGGTGAACATGGTTAAATTAGAATCCTGCTCTAACCAGTTCCACTTTGTCAACATTCAACCAGTATTTACTGACTGCTTGCTCTCCATAAGCACTGTTACAGCTGAGGTCCCCACCAAAGCCTCCAGCTCAGAGAGTTTGTATCCTAGTGGAAAGAGACGTACAACAAATAACTCCATGAGACAGTAATTATACCTCATGACAGTTACGACATAAACAGGAGTCAGGGAAGCTTCCAAGGAAACAACATCTGAAAAGAATTAGCCATGAAATCAAGAAGAAAAACCTCCCTCCCCCACCACAGGTGGAGTGTCACAACATGGAGACCAGGCAGAAGAAACCTAGCCAAAAAATAAAAGCCCTGAGAAATTAGTTCAAATTGAATTGTAACAGGGTTAATGGCATTGTGCTTGGGGGAGAGAGGTGTAGAGAGAGGAAAGCAGGGTTGTGCTTAGACTGGGAATGCAGGCGTGCTCCTAGTTCCTTCTGAATGACGGTGACAGGACTATCTGACTAAATGACTTCACGTAGGGAAAATTGATTTTGCTCAGGTTTTCAGAGGGTTCACTCACTTCATCATTGTATGGAAGGTATGGAAAAGCAGAACTGACAAGATGGCCAGGAAGAGGAGAAAAGGGAATACAGAAGATGCTAGGGTACCACAAAACTACCACGACCCCACTGACCTATTTTCTCCAGGGAGGCCCCACTCCCTACCTTCCACCACCTCCAACAATGCTATCGTATGACTATGAATCCACAAGAGAGGAATCCACTTATTAGGTCAGAACCTCATGACCTAAATGTTTTTGGAGGTATGTTCAAGGATACACCAGGTGTGCTTTGCTGATCTCCTAGGTATTTCTCAATGCAATCAAGCTATCAAAATTAACCATCACCACAGGCATGAGGAAAAACATAAGTGGCTCAGCTCTGGTGGGCTGCTGACCAACAACCGTGTGACTGCAGGTGAGACAGCCCTGAGAAGTCACAAGATTGTATGGAAAACTTCAAGAAGATGTGTACTCGTCAGAGGACAAAAAATAAGCAGAGACTCTTCCATTGGGGGCTAGAGAGAAGGCTCAGCAGTTCAGAGCACCTTTTGCTCTTGCAGAAGCCTGGAGTTTGGTTCCTAACACCCATGCTGGGTGGCCCACAAATGCCTGTAACTCCATCTCCAGAGGCATCAATGCCTCTGGCCTTTATATGTACCCTTCATACATGCACAGAACCACATGCAGACAGACACATAATACACATAATAGAACATACACATAATAGAAAAATAACAAAAATGTATTTTTAAAAAATCTCAACATGATATTCTAAAGAATAAGCAGAAGTTAACTGGAAGTGAGGGGAGGGGGACAGCCTAGAGAACAGCATATGCCTGTAGCACAGAGAATGAAAACAGTCCAATTAACTCAGAGAGAATGAGAGGAGAGGTACACAATAAACGGGGAAGTGGGAGTAGCCAGGAAACATGCTTGGGCCTTAGGAAAAAAAACCTTTAGCTACTAAAAAGTTTTAAACAGGGATGGCTGGGACCGATGGCACACACCTGCAATCCTAGCAATCAAGAAGCAGAGCAGAATTGCTGCGTGTTCAAGATCAGCATGGTCTACAATCTGAGAGTCTGGCTAGCCAGGGATAGACATGGAGACCCTGCCTTGAGGATTACAAGGTAAGAGGAGGAAGACGTTTCTGCTCTGAAAGGATCCCTTTGGCCCACTCTGGGAGGCAGTGGGTTACTAAAATGGTAACCACCTGGGCTAGGTGATTGTAAAAAGTAAGAATTGAGACACATCCAGAAGGTAAACTCCAGGACTTAGTGAATGTATAAATACGGGAAGTAGGAGGAAAGCAAAGATAACTAGGTTTCTGCTCCATCACACAGATACACAATGTAACTGTTCATTAAGACAGTGGTGGCACACGCCTTTAATCCCAGCACTCAGGAGGCAGAGGCAGGCGGATTTCTGAGTTCGAGGCCAGCCTGGTCTACAGAGTGAGTTCCAGGACAGCCAGGGCTACACAGAGAAACCCTGTCTCAAAAACAAAAAAAAGACTGGGACTCCTGGAACCTAGCACTGTGTGCTAGGGTGGAATTCTGAGATAAATTCTGAAATAATTCTTAAGTTTGATGATCCCTCTGCAACATCTAAGAGATGTAAAATAGCAAGAGTTCAAGAACAAGAGCTTAGAGCTAAGATTGTGCTCACGTAAAAATCATGTACTTACATCAACCGAAATGAAGATCAAATGTACGGAAAGCAAACGGGACTGTGCGTGAGTGAGTGCAGGCGTGCGTGAGTACATGCATGTGTATTTCTTTTTTTATACACCTAGTTACAGTAAATACTCAGGAAATGATAACTTTTATAATTGATGTTACAGGAGCTATTAGCTAATATACTACATAGCTCCCTTAACTAAACTGGGGGGAAAAATACAAAAAAATTAGTGTTTTTTCAAATCACACTGAAATTACTTTCTCTTTCCAAGATCATGCTCCATCTTATTAGTAATATTACTCCAAATTCAGTTCCATTTTAGTCAAATTTTTAAGTCTATTTGTGTCATTGCTAACAAATCAAAATTACAATTCTTGCTTTTGACAAACCGGTAGTTTAGCTAAAAAAAGACACACACACACCCTTCCCCAAGTCCCAGAGACATTGCATGGTAGTATCAACAATTAGGTTATACATAGTGTAACAGTGTAGCTAATATCTGAACCTCAATGTAAACCCTAAGTTTGTACAAAGAACAAGTAAGAAAATCCTTCTCCTAAAGGTATGCTCACAGACACATCTAGAGGTGTGCTTTGCTGATCTCCTAGGTATTTCTCAATGCAATCAAGCTATCAAAATTAACCATCACCACAGGCATGAGGAAAAGCCTAAGTGGCTCAGCTCTGGTGGGCTGCTGACCAACAACCGTGTGACTGCAGGTGAGACAGCCCTGAGAAGTCACAGAGCGTACCCATTACAGATGATGAAACATTTTACAGTACAGCCCAGGCTGGCCTCCAACTTAAGAGTTAGCCTTTTGTCTTAGCTCACATGTGTTAGGTTAACACACGTCACGGTGCCCAGCTTAAGAAAAAAAATCTCTTCAGATGGCAGGTAACATTCTACTTACTTGAATTATCTATATTTTCAAGCATCGTAAATATCAATCAACCATATTCTCCAAACAAGAACGATAAACTTAGGGATATTCTATAGATAATGCCTTATCAATACAGTAATCACTAGCTATTTAAATATAAGTCAAGATTAAATAGAAATAAAAGAGCAGCACCTGAGCCATCTAGTCACAGGTGACTACCGGTTGCTCACTGCACACTAGAAAAGTGACATCTCCATCCACCATCGAGAACGTTCTTTTGAGACTTAGCACTGGTCTAAATCAAAATTAAAACACAAACATTCTGAATACTGGCAACCTGAACTTCTGACTTAACAATATAAGAAATACACGATATCAAAGAAAACAGAATTAAGAGTTATCTCTCTTTTAAAGGCATATTTGCGTTGCCCACAGATACATCTTACAGAGTTCGAGTTTTTTCTTTGCTTTTGAAACGGGTTTCTCTGACCTGACTTCCTGTTGGGGCACACCAAATGGTTAAAAAACAAAACCACTACTTTATTTGTCATAAAAATGATACAATCGTTCTAAATACAGATTGCTCAGTTTGGAGGTTTGTTTGTTTGTTTGTTTTCCAAGACAGGATTTCTCTGTGTAGCCTTGGCTGTCCTGGAGCTTGGTATGTAGACTGGGTGGGCCTCGAACTCGGAGATCCACCTGCCTCTTCCTACCGAGTGCTGAGATTAAAGATGTGCGCCACCACACCTGCGAACCTTTCGTTGACCAAGGGCTACAAATACACACCACAGAGTACGTGTTGCTTCAAGACCATTTTGTAACTAAAATGCCTTTTAATAATGTGTGCAATATGAAAATTACAAAATTGTTCCCTTGTCCTTAGGTCGCAGAGTAGCTGGCTTTACTGTCTGCGGACAGGTGAACATCCGTCTCAGAGGTTGTGAGTATAGAAGGAGAAGTGAGGCAGTGAACAGGGGTGGGTGTCAGGCAGAATAACATACTTATATGGGCTGCGGTGCTCACATCCGTGTGTAATGCCCACCCCACAGTCTAGAGACACATCCACTCAGGAGGGAGACTGGGAATGGGGCTACCTCGGCACTGTATCCCGGCTGGATCATCTCCGGAAAGGTCCAGGGCCACCTGTAGTCCCAGGGGAAGGGGCCAAGCCTGTGTGACACGGAAGAAAACACTTCCAGGATGGACGCGGGGGGTCGGGGGGAGCGATCACAAGTGCCTGCAGAAGCAGGAGCCGTCAGAGGATCAGATCGGAGGCCCGGGGCACCAAGAGGGGCTGTGTCCCCGGTGCCCAGCCCGAGCCCTCCCGGCCCCCGGCCGGCGAGTTACATAACCGGGCGGGCGAGGAGGACGGCGCCCGCAACTGGGGGGCCGCTCTTCGCCCACCCCGGCCGGCGACAGCAGTCGCTCCGGGAGAGCAGCCGCCGACTCCGTCAGGACAGGCTGGACTCCCGGGCTTTCGGTTTCCGGCGCTGGCGCTCGCACAACCCCAGAAACAGACACACAAGACACCATAACAAAGGCGGCGACGCGGCGGCAGCGCCTGAGGAGGAAGGCCGGGGACTGCGGTGGGCTGGCGGCCATCCCACCTGCCCGGCAACCGGACTCGGCCGGTGCGACCCCGGGACGGGCAACCGGCGGGAAGGAGGGCTGCTCTGAGACGCTACTTACTCTCGTCAGGCAACTGGTCGAGCTCCGCCATCTTGAACGAGCCGCGCCGCTTTTTCAAAGGCTGCCCGCCCCGGTGCATTGTGGGGCGGAGACTGTCTGCGAGGGAGGTTCGAATGAGGAGCTCGCGGCCCGCGGCGCCTGCTCCCGCCAGGCCGTCCGGCTCCGCCCGAGCCCGGCGGGAGGGGGCCTCGGGGCCTCGCCCGCACCCCGGGCCGGGCCCGGAGGAGGACAGGGGACGCCTCGCCGAGAGGCCCGGTAGGGCCGAGCGCGGGGGGCGCGGCGCCAGCACCGATGCGCCCGCCCGCGCCGCCCCCCTCGCCTGCGCTCGCTCCCGGCGCGCGGCCCGCGCTGCGGCTGCGGGAACTGCAGGCCGGTTCCCGAGGGGAGCGGGACGCAGGCCCGGGCCGGTGGCGCGGCGGACGAGACCTGGGTTCCTGGTCGCTTGGCACGGAGGGGGCTCTGCCCAAAGTAACGTGGACTCGGCTCCCCAGATCGCGTTTCTCCGGCGCCCCGGCCCCTGCCCTTCCCCCCCACCGAGTGCCCGGGCCGCGGCGTCCGCTTCGCCTGCAGGTCACGGACGCGGGGTCCGGGCGGCCCGGGCCGGAACCTGAGCTGCGAGCGGCCGGGACGAGACCTTGAGAGGTCACCAAGTTGGTGTAGGCCGAGGGCTAGTGAACTGTCCTGCTTTCTTTCTCTAATGCGCTCCACCCGAGACCGGTAGTGAGCTGGGAGCCTCACAGTGACTAAGGATGCTTGGGGAAGACACAAGTGACACTAGCCAAGTGTAATGAAACTGGATGGGGATTCCTCCCTTGCTGAAAGAAGCCGGGAAAGATTTCACGGTTCCCATCTGTAACACTTTCTAGTATTTAAACCACGGTGGCTTTTCAACTACTATTTTTACAAGCGTGGTTGATCTCCGGGGTGGGTCTATTCTCCAGGGATTTATGAGGAGGGGGTAGTCGGCGAATGGAGAATTTAAAACAAAACAAAAACGAGTGGATGAGTGACTTCCACAAACTAAAAAGTTTAAAGATGGTTCAGTGAGGTGAGAGCAGATCTAGACAGGCCAGCCCAGGCTAAGTTGGGCTTGGTAAAAAGAATAAAGCGAGGTCTTAAGTAGTACGAAGGGCAGGCTTTCATTTCTTTTCTAGAACACATTCAAGAATGTGAGGCACAGGTTGGAGAAAGACAAGATGAGACTCTTGGGCGAGCAATAGAGTGGAAGACTTCAGGCTCAGGAAAAGGGCAGCAGGCTGTGAAAGTTAAGGGTGCAACTTGGGCTGCTACTTGTATCAGTCCCAGGCAAGCTTAATACTTGTGCTTCAACTTCTCCTCAGTAAAATGCAGGCAAAAATTCCACTCTTGCTTAATGAGTGGAAAGAACTTATAATGGCTCCTTGCAGCCAGCTGTTTGCTGCTACAGCCTCCAGTTTATAGACAGTAGGGAGTACCGCTGAATCTGGGGTGGAGGGAGGGGCAGGATGGAAAATCCACCTTTCGAGAGGTGAGGGGAAAGACTAGTGCGAGCAAGAGAAGCACATGGGTGCTGGCCCTTCTGGGCCCAGGGTAAGTGGGGGAGGAGGTGGGCGGGAAGTAAAACGTTGTAACAAAGTAACCTAGCCTTCTGAGAGAATCTAACCCCCCCTGAGCCTTCTGAACACATTCAGACCAGCCTGCCTCGTAACAGGAAACTGGTCCTGCTTGGGACTTGGGTGTCTTCATCAATTTGAAAATGAGATCGGGCATAATTTAACTCTCTGAGAATAAAAGAGCAGCAATCAACATGGAGGAAGCTGAGAGAGAAGAGAGAGGCAAGAATGGTGAAACCTAGTAGACAGGTGTTGTCAGATCAGAGCAAGTCAGATTTTACTCAGAGGCAGTTTTCATACATTTTTCACTACCTTGGTTTCTCTCTAATGTAACAGCATGTGTTAATCCATTTATGCTTCTGAGACAAGGTACCTTGTGACTTGCTTGGTAATTACTAAATGACAGACATTTATTATGGTTCTGGATTCTGGCAATGTCCGGTGGTTGTGATGAGGGCCGCTTTCTCCTTCCATGATGGGTATCTTGCTGTTATGTCTCCCGGGGTGAAGGATGCGTTCTCTTCCCGAGATGGAAGAGCATGAGTGTCCCTTCATACTGAGACCTGCTGCTGGGTAGAAGAGACAGACAGCTGAGCTGCCAGGAGGATGTGAATCCCATTTGGGAGGGTCAGAGCTTCTTAATACTGTTGCATGACAGATTAAACTTCAATATGAGTTTTGAAGGAGACACCGTGATTCTACCCATAGCAACAGAAACCATAGGATAAGTTTCCTTCATTTGTATATTCCAATTTAGGATGACACGATTTTGTAAGTTATCTTGTTTGCTTTAAAACACACTTTGGGCTTGGTGGTATACTCCTTTAATCCCAGTACCCCATGTTGTGTAGCTGTTTCCTGAAATAAAACCTTCCGTTTTGGAGGGAAATTTCTTTCTTTCTTTCTTTCTTTTTTCTCTTTCTTTCTTTCTTTCTTTCTTTCTTTCTTTCTTTCTTTCTTTCTTTCTTTCTTTCAAAAAAGGTTTATTTATTATGTGTAAGTACACTGTAGCTGTTTTCAGACACACCAGAAGAGGTCATCCATTCTCATTACAGGTGGTTGTGAGCCACCATGCGGTTGCTGGGATTTGAACTTGGGACCTTCAGAAGAGCACTGAATGCTTTTAACCACTGAGCCATCTCTCCAGACCCAGGAAATTTCTTAAGATGTTTTCAGGGAAGTGAAACAAGATACACTATGGGAAGGAGAAATACTGCAGGAAATCTCCTTAAGGAAACTAACAATTCAAAACCGTTTCAGGAAGTTCCTGAAACAGACTAGATTCATTAGACCCCTCTCTCCCCCAAGAGTATGTAAAGTGTAAGGACTTGTGAGAGTCACTTTCAGCTAAGCCCTGGTACCTGGAAGAAGCAGGGATAAGTCCAGGAGAAGCAGGCGAGCCAAAGCAGTGTGGAAGCAAAGACCTGCTGAACTGTAGAAGACACAGACACTGAGCTGCCAGGAAGAGGCTCAGACCAACTGAACCATTTGGAAAGGACTCAGCAACCTGTTGGGTTGCCTGCAGACTGCAGTCTGCTGTAGTTTCTAGCTTTCACAAGTTGTCACCCATGTGGGGGTCACCTTTAGTGATGCAGCTGTTTTTGAGTCATTTCAGCTCCTATAACCCAGGAACTTACTGGTTCACAAAGTTGGACTTTGGTGCTATCATGCTTTGGTCTGTAATTGATTCCCTGTTTGGGGTGAAAAGAGTTTGTTCACCCCCTCCCCAGGAAAGTCTGCCACACAATACTAGGTAGGTAAAGACAGGCAGATCTTTGTCAGTTTGAGTTCCAGGCCAGCCATGGCCACACAATGAGACTCTGTAAGAACACTAAGTCATTAAAAAACAAAATCACGGGCTGATGAGATGGCTCAGTGGGTAAGAGCACCCAACTGCTCTTTCAAAGGTCCTGAGTTCAAATCCCAGCAACAACATGGTGGCTCACAACCATCCATAACGAGATCTGACTCCCTCTTCTGGAGTGTCTGAAGACAGCTACAGTGTACTTACATATGATAAATATTTTTTTAAAAAAATCACCTAGATAAAGGTATTGTGATTCCCTGGCTTTTCTATTCTTAGAATCACAAAAACAAACATGAAGACACACACACACACCAATTTACCATAAAACTGACATGCTTGCTGCCAAACCTAATGACTTTAGTCTGATCCCTGGTACCCACATAGTGGAAAAGAGAAGTAACCACAACAAGTCCTCTGAAGGGCACAAAGTAAAATTTCATTTACCAAGTATACATGCATAGATTAACCGAGAACAAAAGGTACACGTGTTAATGGTGACTACCTCTAGATAGTAGCATAGTGAATGGTTTTTCTCTATAGCTGTATATGTAGCTTTTCAATAGATTTAGCTTTAGAATATAAACAAGCATGACAACATGGTGTATCTTAGCCAGGTGTGCTGGCATATACCTGTAATCCTAGCACTTGACAAGTATCAGAAGCTCAAGGCCCACCTTCGCAGTAAGTTTACAGTTAGCTAAGCCTCCTGAGCCCCTCTCCAGCAACAAAAGGGGCCAGGGCTAAGAGTAGATAGTGTTCTCAAGATAATCAGAGTCTCCCTGTATCCTTATCAATTCACAAATGTCTGTAACTACAGTTCCAAGGACATTGACACACTCTTGTGGCCTCAAAGGTGTCGGGACTCTTGCACTACCCTCACACATATGCTTAATTAAAAATCAACAACACTGGGTGTGGTGGTACACACCTTCCCAGTACTGGCAGGTAGGAAGCAGAGGCAGACAGATCTCTGAGTTTTAGGATAACCTGGTCTACATAATGAGACCCTGACTCAAAACAACAACAACAAAAACTAATTTATCTATGGAATGGAATCATCCAAAAAAGAAATAAAGAAATTTACTGATGAACACCACAATGTGGATGAACTTTTAAAACCTGCTCAACAAGCCGGGCGTGGTGGCGCACGCCTTTAATCCCAGCACTCAGGAGGCGGATTTCTGAGTTCAAGGCCAGCCTGGTCTACAAAGTGAGTTCCAGGACAGCCAGGGCTACACAGAGAAACCCTGTCTCATGGAAAAAACAAACAAACAAAAACCTGCTCATCGAAAGAAGCCTGTCTGAAAAGAACAAATTGTGTGATTCTATCCTTGGGAAATGTCCAGAGTTGTCAAATCTATAAAAAGAGAAGAGATTAGACGAGTCCGGCAGCTGGGAGGCTTGAGTGGGAAATGAGTAACCAGTCAAGGGTTCAGGATTTCTTTTGGGTGTGATGAAGGTTCTAAGACTGCAGTGGTGGCTGCATAGCTGCACCTCTGCTAAAACCATGTAGAAAACAACATGTGAATTACATATGTGTGAACTAGATGGTAATAAAACTGCTACAGGGAAAGCCCTGTTTTCCTATTTTGTTAATCAGCTTTCTGTCTCTCTAAACAAATCTCTAAAATAATCAACTTATAAAGGAAAAAGGCTCACAGGTTTGGAAGTTTTGGTCCATGATGGGGTGACCCCATGGCTTTGTATCTATGGTGAAACAGCACATAGATAGGAGGATGCTACAATAAGGCACTCATCTCAAGGCAGAAGAGAGAATGAGGTGGGGACTGAGACCCTACAAATCCCTTCTAGGACAAACCCCACCTTCCTAAGTTGTTGGAATTCTCAACCTTCCTAATGCTTCGACTCTTTAGTACAGTTCCTTGGGTTGTGACTCTCCAACCGTAAAATTATTTTCATCACTACTTCGTAACTAATTTCGTTACTGTTATGAATCATGATGTAAATATCTGTGTTTTCTGATGGTCTTAGGTGATCGTGTGAAAGGGCCATTCAGCCCTTGAGGGGTTGAGACCCACAGGTTGAGAACCTCTGCTATATTGCAGTCTTGAAGATCAAGCCTTTAACAAGTGGACCTTCCGGAAATATTTGAGATCCAGTGGAACAGACCTTTGTATCAAATTTCCTCTCTGAACCAAAGATAATAGGCCAAAGAGATGCTCTGCTGGGCCTTGTGTGTTGGCAGGCTGACATCAAACTGCTCCCTCTCCCACCTGTCTCCTCCATTAAACGTCTCAAAATTCTGAAAACCTTGCTACAGTGAGAAGCTGCTTTTCTCGCTGGACCCAAGCGGCTGCAGGAGAAGGAAACTGGGTCCCTAACAGATGTATTCTTTTTATGATTATGATTCCAAGAATGCTGGTAAGGTGACTCAGCAGGTAAATGAGGTTGTCAGGCCTCAAAACCTGATCACCGAAGTTCCATCCCTAGGACCCGTATGGTGGTGGACAGAACAACTCCCACAGGCTGTCCTCTTTTCTCTGTAGAGTGCTGTGGCACACAAGCACAGGTGCATGTTATTAATGCAGTCGATAAATTAATTAAAAAATGGCTCTAGGAGATCATCAGATATCTAAAGAAAGAAAGGGGGAGGGAGGGAGGGAGGAAGAGAGTGAGAAAGAGAGAATTCTATCTCCACAACTTACACCACAGCTCTCACCCCAGACATAAACACCAGCTCACACCACAACTCACACTCCAGTCATAAACTCCAGCTCCCGCCGGGCGTGGTGGCGCACGCCTTTAATCCCAGCACTCGGGAGGCAGAGGCAGGCGGATTTCTGAGTTCGAAGCCAGCCTGGTCTACAAAGTGAGCTCCAGGACAGCCAGGGCTATACAGAGAAACCCTGTCTTGAAAAACCAAAAAAAAAAAAAAAAAAAAAAAAAAAAAAAAAAACACCAAAAAACAAAAAAAAAACTCCAGCTCCCTCCTGCTCTTTCCTATGTCCTGCTTGTGCCCTAACTTGTTCCCAACTTGTGCCCTAACTAAGTGCTTTTTTCTATGACACTCCTTCTAAAACCATTATTCTTAGTAAAATTTACTGGTGCACCTTGGTTACTTATGGAACCTTTTATTTTCCCATCTTTGTAATGAAGCCAAGACAGGGAAGAATAACACTTCCTCAAAGGAATAACAGCAGCCTCTTTTCCCAGGATATCCCATGCTAGGTTACTCTATATGAGAGGGTCTAGAAGGACAGCCTCACCTCACACAGCAACTGAGTCAATTTCTAAACGCACTGAAGAGCGTCAGGGAAGAGAGCACACCAAGACAGGCACCCAAGGCAAAGTCTTCATCCAAACAAGACCGGACACTTCAACATGGTGGACTTGACCCCATCAAGGTGTTCCTGGATGCATATGTATGTATCTGTGGTGTGTATGGCTCATGTATTTGGACACTTGGCCCCTCACTTACTGCACCATTTTAGGAGACTGCAGAACCTTCAGGAGGTAAGATGGAGCTGGAAGAAGTGGGTTCATAGAGAATGGGTCTTTGTGCTTACATTTCTACCCCACTTCCGGCCCAGTCTTTCCCTCTGCTCCTTCTCCCCCAAGGTGTGAGGAGTCTTCAGCCACATCCTCCTTCTGCCATGACTGGCGAGAACTTTGCTATGCTTTCCCAGCCATTGATGGGCTGTACCCTCAATCCTTCCTCCCCAAGCTGCTTCTTATCCAATAGTGGTCATAACAAAGAAAAAAGTATCTTATAAAGAAACATGAACTGGATCGTCACTGACATGGTAGTGCAAGCCTTTAATCTCAGCACTCTGGAGGCAGAGGTGATAGGATCTCTAAGTTTGAGGCCAATCAGGTCTACAAAATAAGTTCCAGGATGGTCAGGGCTACATAGAGAGACCCTGTATCAAAAAGAAAGAAGAAAAAAGAGAGTCGGATAGTCATGGAGCCAGCAAGAAGGCTCAGCCTTTAAAGGTGCTTGCTGCCAATTCTGTCCTGGGACCCATTCAGAGGAAGAAGAGAACTGTCTCCCCAAGTTGTCCTACCTCCACATGTGTGCTATGGCATCTACACATGTACACATTCACAATATAAATAAATAAATAAATAAATAAATAAATAAATAAAATCTTTCTCTGTCTCTCTCTCTCTCCCTCCCCCTCTCTTGAGTGTTTCAAGACAGTGTTTCTCTGTGTAGCCTTGGCTGTCCTAGAGTTCACTCTGTAGACCAGGTGTCTTAGGGTTTCCATTGCTGTGAAGACACACTGTGAACAAAACAACTCTTATAAAGGAAAACATTTAATCAAGGCTGGCTTACAGTTTCAGAGGTTTAATCCATTATCATTATGTCGAGAAGCATGGTGGCATACAGGCAGACATGGTGCTGGAGAAGGAGCTGAGAGTTCTATATCTTGATCCAAAGGCAGCAAAAGGAGACTGTGTATCACACTGGATGTAGCTTAAACAAATATAAGACTCCAAAGCCTGTCTCCATAGTGACACACTTCCCCTAACAAGGTCACACTCCAACAAGGCCACACCTCCTAGTAATGCTACTCCTTATGGGTCAAGCATTCAAACATAGGAGTCTATGATAGCCATACCTATTCAGGTCACCACAGCAGGCTGGCCTCAAACTCAGAGATCCTCGTGCCTCTGCCTCCAAAGCACTGAGATTAAAGGAGTGTACCACTACCACCTAGCTATAGTTTCTCCTTCTCCTCCTCCTCCAGTTATTTTTATTTTATGTACATTGGTGTTTTGCCTGCATGTATGTCTGTCTGAGGGCATCAGATCCCCTGGAACTGGAGTTAGATAGTTTTGAGCTGCCATGTGGGAACTGAACCTGAGTCTTTGGGAAGAGCAATCACCACCCCTAACTGCCTAGCCATCACTGCAGCCTTACAGTCTCTTCTTAATCCTAGTATTTGAAGCAATTATCCAGTGATTGTCTGACATTGTTCATTGGAAACCTACTATAGGGCAGGTACTAGGGCTGTAAAATCCCAAGTGAAATAGCACCTTCCCTTCATAGCCCAATTGAGACAGACATACTCTATGGGCAATTATAGTATTGCTCTAGGCTGAGGACCAGATGCCATAGCAGCATACAATAGGTGATATGAGGGAAGAAAATTATTTCTCTGGGTCTGTGGTAGAGTGTGTGCTTGGCATGTACAAAATGGTAGTTTGAATCCTATCACCAGGGGGAAAAGAAATAACTTTTCTCAGGCCTCTCCGGGATCCTGGCTGAAGCTCCCTGGAACACAAGAGTCCCTTCTCTGAGAAAGACAGATTAATAACAAGAAAGAGAAATGTATTTACGTTTAATATAATACAGAAGTCTTCATAAGGAAATGAAGACCCAGGGAAACAGGTAGCCATGTAGATTTTAAGTGGGGTTTGATGGAGAAGAGGACCAACAGGAAAAAATAGGATTGGATTAAACAGTTATGACCTAATCATATTCTAAGTGGGGGATTCTCATAGCTGTTGTGTTCAGACTCCTGTTGGGGTCCCCTTGTCTTCAGAGATGAGAATACACCTTTCCTGTAGGGATAGGGAAACTCTTTCTAGAATAGAAGTCTTGTCATCAGCGTCAGGGTGAAGGGTTAGGAGAGGTGAGGAGGTTTCTGTGATGTTCTCAAATGCCAATGGTGTCCTATTTGGGGCATAACATGACCTGACGCCATTAGCAGCAGGGGAAGGACAGTAACACTCTCTAGAGACGTGGTCTGAACCTGAGTCACGAAGGACAAGTAGAAGGGACCAGGAGGAAACAAAGACGTTCCTGGCAGAGGGTGACATGCAAAGGCCCACATGTACACACACATGTATGTGTTCGTGCACACATGTGTGTGTGGAGGCCAGAGGGCCACCTCCAGCGTCCTTTCTTGGTAGGTGAAACCCACCTCGGTGTTTTTCTTTTCTTTTTGGGACAGAGTCTCTCAATGGCCTGTACCTCAATGATTAGGCAACCCTGATTGGCCACAAGCTCCAGGAATCCACTTGTCTCCGCCTCTCCAGCGCTGGGATCATAAGTGCCACCATGATCAGCTTTCTTCCTTTTTATAGTGGGTTCTGGGAATCGCACTCAGGTCCTCAGGCTTGTGAGGCAGTCACTTAATTGACTGAGCCAGGGTCTCATGTAGCACAGGCTTGGCCTTGAACACCTGGCACCCTTCCTTCCCCTCTACTCCCCAGGACTTGGATTAATGGGCACAAGTCACCACCTTGCCCAGCATGGGAGGCTGGCCTTTTAAAAAGCTTGTGCTGAAATGGATGTCCATAGCCGCGGAGGGTTCCAGCTGTGAGGGATGCATTTAGCTGCTAGCTTCCAGTTGCTGCCTACCTCCCAACCCCCTACCCTGGCCAAAACTACCGCAGTGTCCACTCCCTACCATGCTCTTCCGGGCTGCCTGGAGCCAGTATCTGGGCAGGCAGAGTGAATGGAACTAAGCCTGCCTCTCATGACAGTTGTGATAGGCAGTCTGTGTTCCAGGACATCTGTGTGCCATGACCTGGACTGGCTGCACACTCATCCATGGCTCTCTTGGCTATGGAATATATCAAATGATGCTCTGTGGCCACCACCCTGTGGACCGTGTGGGGTCAGGATGAATCTGCATTCTGGTATTGTTTAATACTTATTTCCTTAGTGAAGCCGGAGGTGGTCAATAACCAAGGGTTTTTCTATAGAGATGGAATATACCCACATACTCCATAGCTCAGCTAAGAGATACAAACAGGTGTTAAATATATGTCCTCAATGGTCCAAGACCTGGATCTACTGTGCACCCCGTGGAACCCAGTCACTGGGAGACTGAGGAACCTGTACTCGAGACCTCAGTCCCTTTACTACTGAGCCTCTGCTAGTGCCATGTTGTATCCTCCGCCTGTAATATATGACCCAGGGACTTAAACCAGTGACTTCCCTTAGCATAATACAAGGGGTAAGTAAGTTGTGATTGACAGCCTCAGCAGCCTGGTCAGGATTGACTTGGGAAGCACCTCATAGAGAGTGCCCTTGGCCCATCTTCCTCTTCCCTCTGCAGGCGTCAGGCCAGCTCTGTAGTCTGAGGTGTCTCTGCTCTGTCCTTTGAAAGTGCTGCCTCCACATGCCTGCACATCGTTTCCTTCCAGGTCTGCACCTCAGAGAAACCCAAACACATGGGATCAGGAATGTTGGAGACGTCGTCTATTTCAGCCTGAGATCTCCTTACGTGGCCAATAAAGATGTGGGGTACTGAGGATGCTTGGCACAGAGTGCCTGAGTACAGGGGTATCCTGGGAGAGGAAGGCATTGCAAAAGAGAGAAAGTGCCTGAAGGACAATGGAGGGGACTGGAAGGTTGGTTCACCAGTTAAGAGCACTCGTTACTCTTGCTTGGGTTTGATTCCCACCATCCACATGGAGGCTCAAGATTGTTAACTCTAGTCCCAGAAGATCCTACACCTTCTTCTGACCTCCATAGGCACCAGACAGGCACATGGTGCACAGACTTGCAAGACAGAGCGGTTATACATGTAAAAGCATATAATAAAACTCATAAATTAAGAACATAGCAGGGCCCAGTGGCACATGCCTTTTTCCAAGCACTAGAGTGTGTGTGTTAGGGGCTGATCCCTGAATTTGAGGAGAGCTTGGTTTACAGGACTATTCCAGGACAACACAGAAAAATCCTCTTTCTTGAAAAAAAAAAAAAACCCATACAATAAAATAAATACATGAAAGAACTGTGGAGTGGGCAGGCCACTCTGAGCAGCACCCATGCCTTGTTTAGCAACAAGGAATGTGCCTAAAAGTTGAGTGCACAGCCCAGATCTCTTTGCTCACTTATGACGAGCCCTTATTGATTCCATGAAGAGTGGTCCCTGCTGAGTAGCAGACTCAAGCCTGAGATCTAGAATCTGAGTAAGTAAGGCAAGCTTGCTATGTTGAGTCCTGCTTGAGGAGCCTCATACCTTGCATGAGAAGGAAGTGGGAAACCCTCCAGTAGATTCAGCTCTTAGAACTGGAGGTTAGAGTAATGGCTAACCTTTCCCTTGCAAAGAGGGCTACAGAGGCAGCTCTCTGACAAACAGCAGGGGTCTCCTTCAGGAACAACCTCTTCCTCTTCTCATGGCTACTAGACTGACGGCCAGGGTTACATCCCAGCACAACCTGCCTTGAAGATGTATTGGGCCTGATAAATAAGAGGTATTTTACCTTCATGCAGCTTCAAGAATACCATATAGCCTAGTGGTGTGCATATCTGTAATCTCAATTGAATGTGAGGCTACATAGAGATTTCCAGGATAGCCTAAGCTACAAAGGAAGATACCATCTGTCTTAGTTAGGGTTTTACTGCTGTGAACAGGCACCATGGCCAAGGCAACTCTTAAAAAGGACAACATTTAACTGGGGCTAGCTTCTAGGTTCAGAGGTTCAGTCCATTATCATCAAGGAGGGAGCATGACAGCATCCATGCAGGCATGGTGCAGGCAGAGCTGAGAGTTCAACATCTTCATCTGAAGGCTGCTAGGAGAAGACTGGGTTTCACTTAGGTAGGACAAGGGTCTTAAAGCCCAAGCCCACAGTGACACACCTACTCCAACAATGCCACACCCATTCAAACAAGGTCACACTTGCAGCAAATAGTGCCACTCCCTGGGCCGAGTATATATATATATATATATACCATCACACAATCTCAAAGCAAAACAAACAAAAAGAATTGGATTTTATGTTAAGTGAAGTAGTCTGGCACAAATATATAAATACCATTTGCTCTCATATGTAAAAACAAAAGGTTGGCCTCATAAAATAAAGAGAATAGCTGTCATCAAAGCCAAGGAAGGAAGGAAGGAAGCAGAGAAAGGGGGCTGGCTAGTGGGAACAGGGATGCTGTCTGATAGGAGGTATCTATGGTTGGTAACAATTGATCAGTAGTGGGAATCCTGAATATTCTTGAGATGGTTTAAATGAAAATGGCCCTCATAGGCTCATAATGTTTATGGTCTCCATCAGTAGAACTGCTTGGGGAGGATTAGGAGGTGGGGCCTTGTTGGAGGAAGTGATTCACAGGGGTAGTCTTTGAGGTATCCAAAGCCTCCCACCATCCCCTCTCTTGGCCTCCTGCTTGTCAATCAAGCCATAAGCTTCCAGCAGCTGACCAGTGCCATGCCTGCCTGCTTCTTACTGCCACACTCCTTACCATGAGGGCCTCCTCTCCCTCTAGAACGGTAAACTCCAAATGAGCCTTTCCTTCTATAAGCTGCCTTGGTCATGGGGTTTTATCATAGAAATGGAAAAGTTAACCAGACAATTCCTACCATAAAGGAATGATAATATCTGAGGTTACAGATATGCCAGTGAGTCTGATTTAGTCATTACACGTTATATGCATGTGTTGTCTGTCACAACATATCCTATAAACATTACCAATACTATAATTTGATTAAAAAGAAATTGACTTATAAGAGTTACCTAGGAGGGCTAAGGAGACCACTCAGCTGATAAAAATGATTCCCATTCAAGCACAAAAACCTGATTTCAGTCCCTAACACCCACATGTTCCTAGCTAGCACAATGGAGGTAGAGATAGGTGAATTCCTGGGTTCGCTGCTTAGCCCATGTAGCCCAGTTGCTGAACTCCAGGTCAGTGAGAGATCCTGTCTCAAAACACAAAGTGGAAAGTGTGTGAGGACCAACATTCTAGGCTGGCCTCTGCCACTACACAGGTGTACACACACACACACACACACACACACACACACACACACGCACTGGCAGGATCAGGAGAGGAGTACACTTGGGGCTAGATTTTCAGGACTGTTGATCAAGAAGACCAGAATATAAAACTGGATGAATTACCTGACACGAAATCTTTCCTTGGGGTATAGGATTCCATGCTAGGACCAGTAAGTATCTCAAGGGAATCCTCCACAAAGCCTGCAGCAAACCACAGCCAATGAATAAAATTGGAAACAAAATTTTCCAATGAGACAAGGTTTCACTTTGTTGCCCAGGTCAGCCTGGAAGTCAAGGCAGTCTTCCTGCTTCAGATTCCCAAGTGCTGAAGTCACAGATGTGAGCCACAATACCGGGCTAAGTGGAAATTCTAGAATTTCCTGTGCAGATGACAGAGGGAAGGGTAAAAAGACTTGGAGACGGGCGGGCTGTCGTGGACATTCTATGATGCCAGACTTTCTAAGGAAGAGGGTGTTAACTTGTTACCTAGGGAGGATCACAAAACATACTATTTGGACTCTACAGAAGTTCTCTGACTTCCACAATGTGTGTCATGGCATGAACCTGCCCTCCCAACAACAACAACAACAACAACAACAACAACAAATATTTTTGTGTCTGAGTTTTTGCCTGCATGTATGTCTGTGCACCAAGAGCATGCAGTGTTCACGGAAGCCAGAAGAGGGTGTGGGATCTCCCTAGAATTGGAGTTACAGGCAGTTGTCAACAGTCACGTGCTGGAAACTGAACCCAGATCCTCAGGAAAAGCTGCTGTGCTCTAAACTAATAAGCCATTTCGCTAGCCCCATACATTTTTAAGATTCATTTATTTTTACTTCATGTGCATTGGTGTTTTGTCTGCATGTATCTGCATGAAGGTGTGGGTGCTGGGAATTGAACCCAGGTCCTCTGGAAGAGCAGTCAGTGTTCTTAACCCTTGAGCCATCCCCCCTCTTTAAAAAAAAAAAACAAAACAAAACAGGATCTCATATTGTAGCTCTGTCCGGTTGGAAACATACTATGTGTACTGGGAATCACAGAGATCCACCTCCCTACTCCCACCTCCTTAAAGGCATGCACCACCCCATAATAGTATTTTTTAAGAGACATACCAGCTGCGCACATTGGTATCCCAGCACTCAGGAGGCAGAAGGTGATAGATCTCTGTGAGTTCAAGGCCAGCCTGATCTACACAATGAGATATAGGACAGACAGCCAGGGCTACACAGAGAAACTCTGTCTTGAAAAACAAAGAAACAAATAGAGAAAAGAAAAGGAGACAAACCATTTACTAAGGTCAGCAAGAATGTGATCTTGGGAAGACAGTGTCAAGGGACAATGCAGTAACGCTCGTCCGAGGGTAAAGGGGTGTGTGTGTGTGTGTGTGTGTATGTGTGTGTGTGTGTGTGTATGTGTATGTGTGTGTGCTCGTGCCATGGTCCATGAATGTACAGAAGCCAGGTGGCCTGCTTAAGATGTTTTTATGAGACAGGATCTCACTCACTATATAGCCCTGGCTGTCCTGGAACTTGAGATGTGCCTGCCTCTCAAGTGCTGGAATTAAAGACATGTACCACTAAGCCCGGTCACGGGGATTATTATTATTGTTTATTATTATTATTATTATTATTATTATTATTATTATTATTATTATTATTTTACATAAAACCCTACAGGCCTTTTGGGAAAGTCAGTGGAAACTGGCCCACAGAAACATTTTGAAACAGAAATGGTTAGCAGAATCAAATGTCTCTGGGGAGCAAAGCAGGAGCAGCCACAAGGCCGTTGTCACATCTGTCATCAAAGAGAGGAGGCACTGGAGGAGCAATAGGCTGAGGGCAGTCACCCCAATAAAAAGTCATGATCCCTTGTCCAGTTCTGGGAGCTGAGCCAGATTTCAGATCTGGAACTCACTCAAGAGCTAGCCAGGACCTGAGAAGGAAAGATTATGACATTGTGACAAGAGTGTACTGGAATGAGTCCTTGTTATTCCCCAGAGGGCCTCACTCAGAGCAAAGGGAAATGTAAGAGGTTTCAGGACCTATCACACACAGGGGCTGAGTTGACACTAATCGTCATAACCCTGGAGCCATCACAAGCACCCACAGGAGTTCTGCTGAGTGGTGTGGAGATGGAAGACAGTCAGTTGAATCTTGACCAAAGTCTGGTCCCCTGTGGAGCTGTTGACACGTTTGATGGTCACTTTCTGATTCCCAAAGGTGCGACTCAGCTGGAGTCAGTTCTGTTGAGGGCTTGTGGGTTAGAGTTCCCGTAAGAAGGTCAGAGGGCAAATGGAAGCCACTGAAACTTTTCCTTCATCCCCAGAGGACATTAAAGAAAAGGCAAGAGCTGAGTGTGGTGATAGGAGCCTATACCACCACTCAGGAGGCTGAGGCAGGAGACTAAAGCTTGGGAAGTCAGCCTGGGTTAGAGCCAAGAACAAGACCCTAAACAAGAAAAATAAGAAATGAAAAACAAAACCAAATCACATTCTCAGGGGAAGATGAGCACTGACATTAAGATCCACAAGTTGCCGGGCATGGTGGCGCACACCTTTAATCCCAGCACTCGGGAGACAGAGGCAGGTGGATTTCTGAGTTCAAGGCCAGCCTGGTCTACAAAGTGAGTTCCAGGACAGCCAGGGCTATACAGAGAAACCCTGTCTCGAAAAAAAAAAAAAAAAAAAGATCCACAAGTTGTCCTCTCAGACTCCATCTTTTGAAAGATTATTAGGCTAGCCAGGGATCCATCCATCCGTCTGTCCATCCATCCATCCATCCACTCATCTCTCTAGTGTGTATGTGCAGAGGTCAGATACAACCTACAGGAGTCTGTCCCCTCCTTCCACCATGTGAGGCCTGGGCCATATCAGCCTTATTGGCAAGTGCATTTACCCAGTGAGTTATCTTAGCAGCCCTATGTATTTATTTTTATTTATGTGTATGTGTGTAAGTGTATGTCGTGTGCGTGTGGGTACCCCAGGAGGCCAGAAGAGGGCTAAGTTACAAGCAGTGGGAAGCTACTTGACCTGGGTACTGAGACTAGGACTCAGGCCCTCTGGAAGAGCAGTGAATGCTCTTAGCTGCTGAGCCATCTCTCTAGCTTCTTAGACTTGATTTTTAAAGAAACCACTAGAAATTTAACACAAGTTTGTACGTAAGTTTCTTTCTCTCCCTCTTCCTTCCTTTCTTCTTTTCTTTCTTCCTCCTCTTCTTTCTCCCCTTTCCTCTCCTCTTCCTCTTTCTCCGTTTTTTTTTTTTGTTTGTTTTTGTTTTTGTTTTAAATTAAGACATGGTTTCTCTGTGGTATAGCCCTGGCTGTCCTGGAACTTCCTCTGTAGACCAGGCTGCCCTTGAACTCACAAAGATCCACTTGTCTCTCTCTACTGGGGAGCCATTACTACCCAGCTCACAAGTTTCTTACCACTTGTAAAATCATGCAGTCAGTCTCATATATCTCTGCTGGTTAGGTTGTTTTGTTTTGTTAATTTTAACTATCAGCTTAACACAACCAAGAATCACCTTGGACCATGGAGATGTCAGGATATTTTATCACAGCCACACTTTCAACAAATGAATCCAAATGGTTACTCTGCCATCTAAAGAGTGGAGCGGGACAAACGCTGGCTGCATGGGCAGTGAGTAAAAGAGCTAGTGGGAGTGCAGGTTTCTTGGAACTTATTAAAAACAGAGTTGGGGGGTGGGGAAGGGAGCTGGAGAGGTGGCTCAGCAAGTAAGAGCATGGACTGCTCTTCCAGAGGTCCTGAGTTCAATTCTCAGCAAACCACATGGTGGCTCACAACCATCTGTAATGGGATCTGATGCCCTCTTCTGGTGTGTCTGAAGACAGCTACAGTGTACTCACACACATACAATAAATAAAATCTTTTAAAAAAAATCTTGTTGCAGGATGGATTATAGATTAAAAGCACCAAGTTTTTCCAGAGGACTTGGGTTCAGTTCTCAGCATCCACACAGCAGCTCACAACCATCCATAACACGTATACAAAATATACATACACATAAGAAGATAAAAATGATTACATCTCTTTTATAAAATGAGGGCTGGAAACTCAGGCGAAAAGAATACTTGTTGCTCTTGCAGGTTTGGCATGGGTTTGATTCCCAGCCCCTACATAGTGCTTACAACCATCTGCAATTCCAGTCCCAGTGGATCCAGCACCCTCTTGTGGTCTCTCAGGGTACTGCAAGCACATAGTACACAACTACATTAAGTCAAAGCATCTATACACATAAAATAAATGAAACTGGAAAAAAAAAGTTTTAAAATGTGAGCTGGGTGTGTCACTTGGGAGGCTGAGCCAGGATGATCTCAAGTTCAAAGTCAGTCTTGGCTACTTGGCCAGATCTTGTTAAAAAATAAATCCGGGCGGTGTCACCACATGACTTTAATGTCAGTGCTTGGAAAGCAGAGGCAGGCCGATCTCTGTGAGTTTGACCATAGCCTGGTCTACAGAGTTAGTTCCAGGACAGCCAGAGCTACAGTACAAAGAAACCCTGTCTTGATAAGTCAAAACAAAACAAAAAAAAAGTAGAATACACCTTTAAATCCAGTGCTTTGAAGGCTCTGGGAGGATCTCTATGAGTTCAGATATGTGCATCCAGATATGTCCTCTGTCCCTATCTGATACACTTAATATTGTGTGCACTGTGTGTGCAGTGGGACTCTGGATCCTGCCCATGCTAGGCAAGTGCTCCATCACTGAGCTCCGCTCTGGCCCTTTCCGCGTGGTTTCTGGAGGGCACTTTAGCTGCCAGGGTTTGTAGGTTCATTGCGAGCTAAGAGTGGAAACCAAGCAAGTATGTGCTAACTTTTTGTGTAGTCACCAATTCTGCGAGAGATTCCGATGTGTGGTCATAATTGGGAAACACAGGCTTGAAGTCTGATTGCTCCCGAGTTGAGATGTTTGTGTGGCTGTCAGAAAAACACATGCGGTGAGGAGAGAGAGTGATTGTCAGGCTGGTGAAAAACAGTGTCTGTCTGTCCTGTCCACTCCACCAAAGGCAAAGCACTCATAGGTTCATTGATCGCTGCTCTCTTTCAACAAACACATTTGTGACTCAAGCCTTTAATCCCAGCACTCAGGAGGCAGAAGCAGAGACTCGTGGACTACTAAGTCTGAGTTCTGCAGAGCAAGTTCCGGGACAGCCAGGTCTACACAGAGAAACCTTGTCTCTGAAAATAAGTGTGTGTGGCTCCACAGTGTCCAGATAGGCATGAGAGGGGACAACAAAGCTTCAAAGATGGGACGAGTCAGGAAAAGCACACATCACGGCCAGGCCCAGGGCTTAACTAGGAGAGGCGGGGCAGGCCTGGGGCATAACTAAGGAGAGGCGCGGCAGATTTAATTTGCAGTGCACAAACTCATTAGCTGGACACAGAAGATGGAAGAATACAAAAATAGACAGGATTGTGCCTGTCAGAACACTGTGCCCTGAACAAAGGACAAAAGGAAGGCACAGAAACGCACAACTGCTCCTGATAGATTAAGGCCCACTGAAGAGGGAAGAAAGATTTGTTAATTGAGAAAATACCTCAATCAGACTGGCCCCTAGGCAAGTCTGTAGGGCATTTTCTTGATTAATGGTTGATGTAAGGATCTGACCCACCATGGGCAGTGCCACCCCTGGGCAGATGGATGAGATGACAAAGCCACAGGGAAGCCATGGGAGCAAGCCACCAAGTAGCACTCCTCCGTGGTCTCTACATCACTTCCTGCCTCAGCGGATGGTGACTAAAGGCAAACAAACTCTTTCGTTCCCGAGTTGCTTCTGGTCACAGAGTTTTACCACAGAAATAGGAACCTAGCTATGATAACTACACTATCACTTATCAGAAAAGAAAAATCAAATTGTTTCATTTTGGTGGTTATTTTCTAGACAAATGAATGAATTATAAATGCATATTAATATACTGGCACTCAGCACGGTGATGATCTTTGAGATTGTTTCTAAGCATATATTTTGAGAAATCATACAACTTTTTGGCCAGTGAGATGATTCATGGGTAAAGGCTCCTGCTGCCTATCCCACCTGACAACCTGAGTGACCCCAGAGAGCCACCTAATGGAGGCAATGACAACTTCATGTGTACACCCCACCCCCACAGACACAGACACACACAGAGGCACACACAGGCACACACACACAACTTCTACATGCTGTGGCACATGAATGTATACATTCAAATATAACTCAAGAACACTGTAAATCTAGGTTCCTCCCAGGATTTTAATAACCTCGGTTACAGTCTTCTCATAGCACTGCTGGCACACGTATTCTCAGCAAATGAGAGCAGCCCTATGCCTAGCCACTGGGCACACACAAGCGCCTCCTATAGCAGACTCAGAGCCGTTCAGTTCAGTGGCTCATTCATGCTCCCTGGTGAAGTTCTCCCAAGATGACAGCCCCATACGTTGTGTGGCTTCTCCTTCTGCATTTATTGTATTTCTGGCAAGTAGTTGTGACCCACAACGGCTGGCTTTAGAAAGAATACAGCTGCAGAGAGAAGAGATGCTGGATTTTAGCAGGGATGGAAGAAACTTTCCTGGAACATGGATGGGGGGTGGGGTGGGGTGGGGGATGTCCTCTAACTCCACGGAGGAAATCTTAAACATTTCTTTTGCCTCAGTGTGTCAGCCTGATGTCACTGTAACAGAGTACTGGATAAAGGACTTAAGAAGTACAGAGGATATTATTGGTTCATTGTTCAGAGGTTCAAATCCAAGGTCACATGGTCCTATTAGTTTGGGTTGCTGCAGAAGGTGGCAATGTCACAACAGGAGACAGGATCAGAGCACACTGCTCACAGCTCAAGCCAGAGCAGAAGAATCAGAGACCCTTTTAGGGGCATGTCCCTCAGTGGTCTAAAAACCGGCCATGGGGGTCCTATTTTTTTTAAGGGCTTCTTAAAAGATCACTTACTTATTTTAATTTTATGTGCATTGGTATTTGCCTGGATATATGTTTGTGTGAGTGTGTCTGATACCCTGGAACTGAAATTACAGACAGTTGTGAGCTGCCATGTGGGTGCTGAGAACTGGACCCAGGTCTTCTGGAAGAGCAGCCAGTGCTCTTAACAGCTGAACCATCTCTCCAGCCCCAAAGGCCCCACTTCTTTTTAAAAATGTATGTGTTTGAAGCTGGGCATGGTTTCACGTCAGTACTAGGGAGGCAGAGGCAGGCAGATCTCTGAGTCTGAGGCCACAGATTGAATTCTAGGACAGTCAGGGCTACACAGAGAAACCCAGTATGGGGAGGGTAGGTATGTGTTTGAGGGGTTTTTTGTTTTTTTTTTTGGTTTGTTTGTTTGTTTTTGCCTGTATGTATGTCTGTGCACCAGAAGAGGGCTTTGGATCCCCCTGGGTAGGCCCAACCTTTTAAAAACCCTGGCACTCCCCAATACCACCACCAGGTAGAACTGTTTGCAAGCACGTTTTGTGGCCGCCCAGAATCTGGGGAGAGAAAGAGCATGTGGGAAGGCAAGGTGAGAAAGCTGGGGCTGGATAGAACTGCTTGCTTGCTGCTTCTTACTGCTCTGAACGTGTCAGCTAGCAAGACACAGTTAATGTTCTGTTTAGGACTTGTGATGGTTTGTATGTGCTCAGCCCAGGGAGTAGCACTACTAGGTGTGGCCTTGTTGGAGGAAGTGTGTCACTGGGGGCGTGGGCTTGAATACCCTCACCCTAGCTGCCTAGATGCCAGTCTTCTGTTTGCCTTCCGAACAAGATGTTGAACTCTCAGCTCCTTCTGTGCCATGCCTGCCTGGGCACTGCCATGCTTCCGCCTTGATGATAATGGACTGACCCTCTGAACCTGTAAGCCAGCCTTAATTAAATGTTGTCCTCCTAAGAGTTGCCTTGGTCATGGTGTCTGTTCACAGCAGTAAAACCCTAAGGCAGTACTTATGGAAATAAAAGTATGGGGCTGTCGGGAGGTACATTTGGGAGCCAGGGATATAACTCAGTGAGCAGGGTACATAGCATGCATGCGTCCCAAGGTTCAGTCCCTAGCACTGAAAAAACAGGGCATGGTGGAGTGCAACTGCAGACACAGCCCCTGGGAGGTGAAGGCAGGAAGATCAGTGGTTTAAGGTAATTTTTGGCTACATAACAAGTTTGAGGCTAGTCTGAACTACATAAGACCCTGTCAAGAAACAAGAAGAAAAAGAGAAGCCTGAATGCTAGGCAAGCAGTCTACCATTGAACTATAGTCCTCGTCCCCTGGGAAGCCAAGTCTTGATGGGACCTGGGGAGGATTAGGAGGGAGGGGCAGCCGGGGTTTCCCACCTGTAGCCTTTCTTCAAATTCCCCAAACTCCCCAACAGTGCTTTAGCCTCCTCCATTTGTACCCTCAGTGAACCCCTGTGGATGATTTTGGCAACTTCTAGAGGGGGAGTAATTGTCACACAGCCTACGGCTCTGGCAGAAGATTCTGGCTTATAACAAACCACACTTTCTTTTCTAACAACAGACTCAGTGTCCTGTAAGGTGAGAGATCCAAGCAATGTCCACTTAACTAGTGCTTGGGTTCTGAGTGAAGAACTGCTTTGGCAAAAGTCTGTTCTAAACTCAGTGTTGTTGTTGTGTGTGTTTGCCTGTGTGGGTATGCACTCCTGTGTACATGGATGCATGTGTGTATGTGTGCATCCGTGCATGCATCTGTGGGTACGTCTGTGCGTGCATGTATATATCTGTGCAAGTGTGTGCGTATGTGTGCATGTGTGTGTGCATGTGTGTGTACATGTATGTGTGCATGTGTGTGAGCATGTATGTGTACATGTGCATGTATGTGTGTATGCATGTGTACATGTGTACACGTACAGAGTATGTGCTTGTGCATGTGTGCATGCATGTATACATGTATGCATGCATGTGTCATAGCTCATGGGTGGCAATAAGAAGACATCTTTCAAGAACCTGGTCTTTCCTTCCACTGAGGACTCCAGTCTGGAGTCTTTCTTTCTTTCTTTTTTTCTTTCTTGAGTCTAAGTCTCTCTACATCACCCTGGCTGTCCTGAAACTCACTATGTAGACTAGGATGACCTTAAACTCAGAGATCTGTCTGTCTTTGCCTCTCAAGTGATGGGATTAAAGGATGTGCAATCATGCCTGGCCAGATCTTGGTTCTTAATCTTAGGGCCAAGGGTCCCTGAGAACCTCAGGGAAGGAAAAGACCGTTCCTCTGAAAACTCCCATACTCGCTGAATTGATAATCTATTGACACGTAGAAACCGTCTAGAATTTAGCAACTCATTCTCTCAGTTTCTGTGGCTCAAGAAGTGAAGCAGTGCATTGGGTGACTCTGGCTCAGGGACTGAGGTCAAGGTGTCACCCAAGGTCATAGCCATCTAACAGTAGCTTTTGGCTCCTTAGGGGACATCGGCTGTGTCTAGAGACATCACTGATTATCACTAAGTGGATGGGTGTGCTATCGGCTTCCAGAGGGCAGAGGCAGGCAAAGCACTCAGCTTCTTACTGTGCACAGCACAGCTCCCTGTAACAGAACATTATGCAGCCTATGTGTCAACAGAGGCACTCGAATACCAAGCAAGGCCTTCAGTGTTGAGATCACAATGCGCTCTACCCTGTTACTACATATTGTGTAAAAATGGTGTTTTTTCAGGCTGTGCCTTATCCTAAGAGGATCCATTTTACAAGCAGCTGTGACTCCATTTTGGTGTGAAGAGAGATAACTCAGCACCTTGGCTCAGTCATCCACGACTCCAGTTCTGG
Source organism: Mus musculus (assembly GCF_000001635.26). Classification (NCBI taxonomy): domain Eukaryota; kingdom Metazoa; phylum Chordata; class Mammalia; order Rodentia; family Muridae; genus Mus; species Mus musculus. The sequence goes on along the minus strand of NC_000067.6, from coordinate 180,618,533 downwards.
GGGAATCTCAAGCCCTTTCATTTTCTTGGTGGGGGTGGAGAGTTCAGACTGGATTTCTCTGTGTAACCATGGCCGTCCTGGAACTTACTATATAGACTAGGCTGGCACTGAAACTCACAGAGATCCCCCAGCCTCTGCCTCCCGGGTGCTGGGATTAAAGGCATGGCCATCACTGCCCAGTCTGATGCCCTCTTCTGACCTTTGGTGACACCAGGGACACACGTAATGCATATACACACATGCAGGCAAAACATTCATACACATAAAATAAAATAGAAAAAGAAGTCTAAAGAGAATAAAAGAGGGCTGGCGAGATGGTCAGTGGTTAAGAGCGCCGACTGTTCTTCCGAAGGTCCAGAGTTCAAATCCCAGCAACCACATGGTGGCTCACAACCATCCGAACGAAGTCTGATGCCCTCTTCTGGAGTGTCTGAAGACAGCTACAGTGTACTTACATATAATAAATAAATAAATCTTAAAAAAAACACTTTCCAAAGAGAATAAAAGAGAGGGTCCAGACAGGGTAGAGTAGGGGCCTTGTCCCTGACACTATTGCAGAATGGGTGATAACAGTGCTTGTAAGCCGGGCGTGGTGGCGCACGCCTTTGATCCCAGCACTTGGGAGGCAGAGGCAGGCAGATTTCTGAGTTCGAGGCCAGTCTGTTCTACAAAATGAGTGCCAGGACAGCCAGGGCTACACAAAGAAACCCTGTCTCGAAAACAAAACAAAACAAAACAAAACAAAAACCAACCAACCAACCAAACAAACAAACCAAACAGTGCTTGTGGCAGGAAGGTGCTGTGGGAAATTAACAGTGAGGTCTGACCTCTACTCCAACCCTGAAATGTAGTGTAGGCAATTCAGAGGGAAAACCCTCAATGTATGTGTTATAACGCTGAGGAGAAGGCTTCCCCGGAGGAAGTGTTACAGTTCTGAGGGGAGAGGTTTCCCCTGTGTAAGTGTTACAGCTCCAAGAGGAAAGGTATCAAGGCCGTCAGGAGCCAAGGATTACCACATACTGAAAAGTCACGCCACACAACAAACCTCACTCAAGAGACTTATTAAGACGCAAGTGGGTGGAGTCCTCAGCTCAGGTGAGAAGCCACAGGGAACTGAGCGGGAGGCAGGGTTTATATAGGGTTTCTTGGGGGTGGAGTTTTCCAGGATGGAGATTTCCAGGGTGGGGATTGGATGAGATTTCAAGCCAAACCCAGGGATTGGTGGAATCTTGAGCTCAGCGATTGGTAGGGGTTGATAGGTTTTCAAACCTGGAAGTAGGCTTGGACCTTTTACCCCACAGGCATCACGCAGCATCCTGATGGAAAAGGCCAGGACTAGGTTGGCAAGGCGAGGTGCAGAGTCGTGCACCAGGCAAAGGTAAGTGAAGAGCATTTAACAATAGCCTAGAGAGAAGATCTGGGCTGTAAGTGAACCATCTTGGGCTCATGGAAGATGAAAGATTTGTAATGTGAACATGGTAGGCTAGGGACCTCCTGGACTTCCCCCTGCTCAGGCAGTCCTTTGAATACTGGAGAGGGTACTGAGCCAGCCTTTCTCTGAGCTGCCCCTGGAAGACTGAGGAGTCAGGCCCAGGCTTCCTTCCTCTTTTTTTTTTTTTTTTTTTTTCTTCTTCTTTCTGCTTTGAAAAGCAAGTAAATGAGTTTTCCTGCTAACTGTCCCAAAGAGCGGGCTGTAAAGTCAGACCAAGCGTGGGCACGGTGTTCCCTTCCAGAACCCAGGGCAGACCCCTTGCATGATTCTTCCACACTTAACCTTTCATCAGCCACAGGGCTCGCCGGCTCACGGGCTCCTCCAAGGAGTCCACCTCTGGCTAACTGGACTTTGCCCTGGAAGATAGAACTTCCCAGTCAGGAATGATACTCTCTTCTGCAAGTGATTTGGGCAGAAAAGTGTGCATCCCTTTGTCTTGACAACAGTGATTATACTAGACCAGGAACAAGGCGTGCCCAGTGCCCATAGAGACTAAGACCAGGTCTTAATAGCGTTCTCACGCCCGGCCAGGAAAGACGCAACAGACCAGAATCTTCTGCGGCAAAACTTTATTGCTTACATCTTTGGGAGCCAGGAGGGCAAGCGCCCAGCGCCCAGCCCCAAAAACGAAAGCCCCTTCTATATACATCTTTAGGAGCCAGAGCTCCGGCGCGCCAAAGTGCAGAGCGCGCTCTATTGTTTACATCTTTAGGCAGCGAGAGAGCGCAGGGCGCGCAGAGCCAGAGAGATGCCAGCGAGTAAGAGAATGGCGGAAAACCCCGTCCCCTTTAAGGAGGAGTTATTCTTCGCTTAGGACGCATCACTCCCTGATTGGCTGCAGCCCATGGCCGAGCTGACGTTCACGGGAAAGGTAGAGTACAAGTAGTCATAAAATACCCTTGGCACATGCGCAGATTATTTGTTTACCACTTAGAACACAGGATGTCAGCGCCATCTTGTGACGGCGAATGTGGGGGCGGCTCCCAACATCTCCCCCTTTCCTTTTAATAAGAGCAAATAGGCCACCCATATTAATGAGAGTGGAGATAGAGGTCAAATCCCCAGTGTGTAGGTAAAGGAGCCATGTACAGGATTAGCTCTTAGGCTCACAGGCTTTTACCCAGAGCAACCCTGACCTGCTCCCGTGTCGTTTTGCCTGGAGAGAAGGACACTTGGACACTCAACCTTTTTGAAAGATGACATGTCTCCCTAGAATAGGCTCATATATGCCGCAGAGCCTTTCTACTGCAGTGCTTAGCCGTGCAACTCTCTCGGGCTGCTGAAGCACACTCACTCTATCTCGTGCAATGAGACTAGCCTCGTGAGATGTAAGAGCTGAGTGGCCAGCGACCTATTGCCTAAGCATAGATAACCATATATCAGGGGGAGCACCATGTTCTAGAGCTGCAAGCGCCTGGGCAATAACCACCTTGTCTCTCCTAGTTTAGGCCTTAAGCTTACAGACCAACCAAAGAAGCAACACTAATCCACAGCAAAGTGTATCTCCAAATAATATCAATCCCACCCATTCTTTAAAGAAAGAAAATGCTGAGGAGATCCAATTGGGTAATCTTTTGGTCAGGGACAGGTCCAAGCGCGTGGAGTTGACCTGAAGTCTCAATTTCCGAAGGATCTGTTCAAATTTAGCCATCCAATTTTGTAACATATACTGAAAAAGACTTTTTGACAAATTAGCTGTCCTAGTAAATTTCTCATACTGAATGGAAGTAACACACAATCCCGGAAACTTTTGTTCACATCCCAGCTGAGTTATTTGTTATAATACATCTAGTTGTTTCTGGACAAGATCTATGAGTTGATTAACCAGCATGAGACCTCTCTGTATCTAGACATTAGTTGAGGCCTGTTTATCTATGACTGTAGTCACCGAGGCTGACAAAGTGTTAATGGTGTCAGTCGTCTGGACCTGTCCAGACAGAGCCAAGGCTGTCTGAATTAAGGCCAAACCCAGTTTCTAGTTAGTGGTAAAAAAGCAGGAGAATACTTGAGCATTATACATCACCGTCATTGGGAGTGGAAATGTCGACATTATCCCCCAACGCTGCTCTCTTTTTATTATTGACGCCCTGGACATCACCAAGACGAGGGACATTAGTATTCCCTTGGTCAGTCTGGATTTTTCGGGTGAGTCTTTCTGGTATCTAAAATGGGTTGTCTTCATTCTGTGGGAAAACACAGACCGCTCCCCTGGATCTTATCAAAATAGGATCCGGGCCATACCATTTATTATCAAGGACATTTTTCCATTTAACCATCTCATTGGGCCTATCTGGCTCTGAACAATGACGTTTAGCCGCAGTATGGCCATGAGCATCAATATTTAAAAAATTGAGTGTAAAGAGTGCCATAGACACAGACACTCTTGGTGCTCGGGGTAAAATCTCTTTAATTCCCCTCTTTTGCTTTATAAGATAGGCTTTGAGGGTGCGATGCGCACGCTCAACAATACCCTGTCCTTGAGGGTTGTATGGAAGTCCAGTCAGGTGGGTCACGTCCATCTGACGGCAGAACTGTTGAAATTTTTGAGACGTATAAGCTGGTCCATTATCAGTCTTAAGGAGTCTGGGTTTCCCCCAAGCACTCCATGCCTCAAGACAATGTTGAATCACATGTGAGGCTTTTTCTCCGGTTAACGGAGAGGCAAACATGATGCCAGAACATGTGTCAATGGACACATGGAGATATTGAAGTTTTCCAAAGGAAGAAACATGTGTAACATCCATTTGTCAGACCTGTAGAGGTCGAATACCGCGTGGGTTAATTCCCACATGAGGAACTGGCAAGAACTCACAGCAGCTTTGACATTGAGTAACAATGTCACGGGCTTCTTTTCTTGTCAAGGAGAAACGACTGCGTAATGTTTCAGCCGTCACATGAAAATTGTTATGAAAATTTCTTGCAGCCTCTACCGGGGATGATAGGGCAGCAGCCACCACTTTAGTGGCCTTATCTGCCAAATCATTTCTCAGAGCCATGGGGCCAGGTAGGCCTGAATGGGCTCTAACATGAGTAATATAAACAGGAAATCTTCTAGATAACAAAACTAATTGTATCTGCTGAAAAATATTGGCAACTCTACTGGAAGGCTTAATCACTTCAGCCACTTCTAAAAGATTTACTGCATTAACCACATAACAGGAATCTGACACAATATTAAGGGGTTCTAAAAAGGTTTTTAAAACTTCTAAAACCACTAAACATTCTACCACTTGAGGTGAATTTTCATTATATTGTTTGGATACCACTTTACCATTAGCCACATAGGCACCTATGCCAGTTTTTGATCCATCAGTATATACCACAATCCCATTTTTAAGTGGGTTTCTTCTAAACATGTAAATATTGATTTTTCTCAAAGGAGGAAATATGTGTGACATCCATTTGTCAGACCTGTAATGGCCTGACGCCACGAGGGTTTACCCCTACGTGAGTAGACAAAATTTGACAACAATCTAAAGGCATTATTAAGTAATCAGAATCATTTCTAGTAGAACCAATCTCTCTGGCAGCTCTAGGAATACCAGAGGAAGAAAAAACAGCCATGTAGGCTTGGCAAAATTATTAGTTGAGCTATTTTGTCCCCTTGTGATATAGAAAAGACAACTTGAGGACAAGAACAGAGAACCTGAAGTTCCCCTTTACAATCCTGATCTATAACTCCAGGGTGGACAATAAGACCTTGTAGGCTGCAAGAGCCTGCCTCTGTCATTATTGTTTAGTGGCTTCACCTGCTCGGGAGAGCGCCTTTCAGGCCCTAATAGCCTTTTTATCTGATTTAGAACTATTAAAAACTGGCTCCTTGAGCTCACCTAGTGATGAGTAGAGGCTCCTTCTCCTAGAAGCCTCCGCTGATTGATCTTTTTTCTTTTCTTTTTCCTTCTCCTTTCTTCTAATCTCTCCCCAGGTATTCTTACCTGACCTAAACTTTTTCTCGGGTTCAAGACCCGTGGAAAGGCCTGTATGCTTATTTTGTGTACCATATTTTTTCTTTGCTCCTACTCTCTCTCTCCGCTTTACTTCTGATAGATTGTCCTGAATTTCATCTAGAATCCGCCCTGCCTTAACCACTTGATAACATGTGAAAAGGAACAAAAGGGCTTCTAACACTAGAGAAAGTTCAAGGCCAAACATATCTTATAAAGCTATTTTCCACTTTACTTCTGATAGACTGTCTTGAATTTCCTTAGAAAGTTCAAGGCCAGGCGTACCTCGTAAAGCTATACTTACGGGTTACCGCCGTTCCCCAGCTGAAAAGTTCTGAATTTATGCAGTTGAATCCTTCTTAACAGTCTGCTTTACGGGAACCTTTATTACCGCGACCCGCAGTTCTGGTTCTGGAATGAGGGATCTTCTTTGCGCCGGTGAAACTCCCGTCCCGAGTTTCCTCCCGGGTTTTTTCTTCCCGGATTTTTTCTCGTCCCGGAATTTCTCGTCCCGGGTTTCGGCACCAATTCTTAATAGCGTTCTCACGCCCGGCCAGGAAAGACGCAACAGACCAGAATCTTCTGCGGCAAAACTTTATTGCTTACATCTTTGGGAGCCAGGAGGGCAAGCGCCCAGCGCCCAGCCCCAAAAACGAAAGCCCCTTCTATATACATCTTTAGGAGCCAGAGCTCCGGCGCGCCAAAGTGCAGAGCGCGCTCTATTGTTTACATCTTTAGGCAGCGAGAGAGCGCAGGGCGCGCAGAGCCAGAGAGATGCCAGCGAGTAAGAGAATGGCGGAAAACCCCGTCCCCTTTAAGGAGGAGTTATTCTTCGCTTAGGACGCATCACTCCCTGATTGGCTGCAGCCCATGGCCGAGCTGACGTTCACGGGAAAGGTAGAGTACAAGTAGTCATAAAATACCCTTGGCACATGCGCAGATTATTTGTTTACCACTTAGAACACAGGATGTCAGCGCCATCTTGTGACGGCGAATGTGGGGGCGGCTCCCAACAACCAGGAACAAGGCGTGCCCAGTGCCCTTAGAGACCGAGGACAGTGGGATCCTCTCAGGCAGAGTCCTACGCCTTTGATAGAGGCTCCAAGTTTTACTGAGGATGACTGCGGCTCACCAGGCTTGCCTCCTCAGCTCAGACCTGCCTGAGGAGACGTCTCCCACCACATTCTAGGGAACTCAGGACCAATGCTTCTCTGTAGTAACGGCACAGAAAGCACAACAGGATACTTGTCAGTTGCACAACTGAGATTTATTGTTTCATCAACAGCTTATCCAGGCTCGTTGTGGAAAAATACAAAAACCTAAAGAATGAGAATTACTCAGAAGGTGTGGGGAGGGGAGCTCAGGGAAGGAGTGTGTGCCTTGCACCCCCAAGGCTGTGGATCCTATCCCCACATCTAAAGAAGCGCCTTCCTGACCAGGCATGGTGGCACACACCTGCATCCCAGCATGCAGGGGGTCGGAGGCAGGTGGATCTCTCTGAGTTGAAGCCAACCTGGTCTACAGAGGGCTACACACAGAGAGAAACCTTGTCTCTAAAACAAACAAATAAACAAACAAACAAACGAGTAATTCTTTTTTAAAAAATCTCACAGAGATGAGATTCTGGCTTTACATTTTGAGGTTTTCTTTTCTCTTCTTTTCTTCTTCTTTTTTTATTTATTTATTTATTTATTTTTTTATTTTTCGAGACAGGGTTTCTCTGTGTAGCCCTGGCTGTCCTGGAACTCACTTTGTAGACCAGGCTGGCCTCGAACTCAGAAATCTGCCTGCCTCTGCCGCCCGAGTGCCTCCCGAGTGTATTTTAAAGGCGTGCGCCGCCACGCCCAGCCATTTTGAAGTTTTCTGTGTGTGCATGTATATTAACATTTTTCCTCACAGATCTATAACCTAGGCTAGCTTAGAATGCATACATACCCTTTCTGCCTCAACCTCCCCAGGGATTACTGAGGAGCCGGTTTTGTTGTTGTTTTTCTCCTACCGGGAATAACAATCAGGCGTCACCCATGCATGCTAGACAGGCACTCTACATTGAGCCACATCCCCAGTACCAAAGATTAGTTTTATTTATTTATTTAGGTTTTAAAAAATTATTTATTTATTTTATGTATATGCGTACACTGCAGCTATCTTCAGACACACCAGAAGAGTGCGTCGGATCCCATTACGGATGGTTGTGAGCCACCATGTGGTTGCTGGGATTTGAACTCAGGACCTCTGGAAGAGCAGTCAGTGCTGCTAACCACTGTGCCTGATTTGTTTTATTTTTAATATAAATATATATATTTTATATTATATAAATTATATATTAATAATATATAATAAATATATTATTATATATATAATTAAAATATATATGTATATGTATATGTATATATATATGTAGCATGGGATAGAGGGTGTGTGTACCTGTGAATACAGATGTTTGTAGAGTTCAGAAAATTTCTGGGGAGTTTGGAGCCATTGGTGTGGTTGCTGGAAACCAAATTCAGGTCCTCTGCAAAAGCAGTGCACACTCCTAACTACCGATAGATCTTTCCAGCCCAAGATAACTTAATTATCTATCTACTACCTATCATCCATCCATCCATCCATCCATCCATCCATCCATCCATCCGCGGTCTGTGTGTTAGGGTCCAGCTGTGGTTCCACATCCTGCATTTCCTCGCTCAGGCACTGCCGCACATCAGGCTGGAAGGATGAAGCTGAGTCTGGAATGGGTGGGGTCTGCAGGATCCTGGTCCAGCTGGGAGTGAGTTCAGGCTGGGTGTCCCTCCTAGGATTTTAGTGCTCTAGCTCTTCTAGACGATATTCAGTCAAATAGCTTGTGCTCAGACACTTTATTCAAGGGTGACCAAGGGCTACATGTGCACCTTGGAGACTGGGAAGGAGTTTTCAGTGTAAATGTAAAATCTCTGGCTGGAGTTTAAAGTCCTGTGAATGCCTCCTTTGTGAGGAGAGTCATTCCAGGAATCTCAGGTACTCACTGGGTGGGTTCTTATTGGGAAAGAGGAAGTTAAACTTGTAATCTGCCAAGGATGGTGTGACATTCCTCAGGTAGAGGATGTGGGGGTCAGGCGTCTCAGAATAGGCAGAGAAGTGGAAGCCCTGCTAAGAAAAGGGAGTCCTCCACTTTGCTCCAAGCTCAGAGGACATATCCTAATGTGGCAGACTGTGACCTTAAGTAGAGAGGTGCAACATTACCTGTCTGTCCATCTGTCCATCCATCCATCCACCCGCGCGCGCGAGTGTGTGTGTGTGTGTGTGTGTGTGCGTGCGTGTGTGTGTGTGTGTGTGTGTGTGTGTGTGTGTGTGTACAGGTAGGAGTCCATTCTCTCTTTCCACCTTGTGGATCCTGGGGCTCACCAGGTTTGTGAGTGAGCACCTTTACTCTTGAGCCATGTCACTGGTCTCAAAACGCCCTCTTTTTTTTTTTTTTTTTTTGAGACAGGTTAGCCTGGAACTCCTAGCAATCCTCTTGCCTCCACCTTCCATGTGCTAAGAGTCTACATGTATATCATCCTACCTAGCTCCAGATTTTTAATTTTTTTTGTTTTGTTTTTTGTTTTGTTGTTCGAGACAGGGTTTCTCTGTATAGCCCTGGCTGTCCTGGAACTCACTTTGTAGACCAGGCTGGCCTCGAACTCAGAAATCCGCCTGCCTCTGCCTCCCAAGTGCTGGGACTAAAGGCGTGCGCCACCACGCCCGGCTTATGATTTATTTTTATTAGTTTTAAGTATGTGTGCAGAGCTGGAGTTACAGGCAGTTGTGAGCCTTTTGATGTTGATGCTGGGAACCAAGCAAACAAGCATCCTTTCAAAGAACAGCACATTCTCTTAACTGCCAAGCCACTTCTCCGACCCCTCCCCAGACCCCAGCTTTTTTTTTTTTTTTTTTTTTTGAGAATAAGCTCTCTATATTTTAAAACTTTAATTTTAATCAAATCAATTTATGTAACAGCATGACAGGTAAGAGCAATGTTTGAAGAGTTAGGGCAACCTGGGCTATAAGGTTACTTCAAGGCCAGTCTGTGCACTAGGTGAGACTGTGCAACTTGGTAAGATTCTGTCTTGAGACAACAGCAACAAAGTGACTAGTGAGCTAGGGCTGGAGAGATGGCTGCTTAGTGGCTGCTCTTCCAGAGAACCTGGGCTGTGCTCAGCACCCACATGGTAGCTGACAACTGTAACTCCAATTCCAAGGCATCTGATGACCTCTTCTGGCATCCTTGAGTGCTTCACACAGACAGACAGACAGACAGACAGACAGACAGACACACCACACAAACACACAAGCAAAACACACACATAAAATAAAAATAAATCAATCTTTAAAAGGAGTTGGGGGTGTACCTCAGCAGTAGAACGTGTGAGACTCTAAATTGCCAGTGCTGCAAGCTAAGTAAAGATAAAACTTCAAACAATTGGAGACAGCTCAGGGGAGGGACTGCCGAGCCTGCCAGGCAGCCGCACAGGCTGAATGTCTGGGATAGAGGCTGAGAACAGCTCAGGGCTGCTGGCCAGGACTTTCCCAAGGCCGTGGACCCTTGTCACTGTGGTCACAGAAGTCATCTAAGTATTCACATCTATTAAATATGACAACAGCAGACCTGCCAAGATAAGCTCCACCTGTTAAGTATTCAGAGCTGCTCCGTGAAGCAGGCGCCATTTGCCATTCCCATTTTACAGATGAAGACTATGAAGCACAGAGCAGTCCAGCAGGCTGCCCATGGCTTCTCGAGTGGAAAAGCATCATGCATGTCCCTGCAGTCTGGCTCCTGTTCACGTCCCCAGACACACAGGGTCCCTGCACTTCCAACCACACGGGCAAGGATTAAACAGTTTGATACTATAACATAATGCCTGAGACAGGCAACTAGAGAAGAAGAAAAGTTTGATTTGGCTCTCCGGAAGGCTAAGCACCACCGTGGCAGCAACTCTTTCACCGCTTGCCTCGCTGCTGTAAAGAAATGGCAAAGCACAGCCCTAGTTTGATTTCTATTGCTTTGTCAAAACATTGACAAAAAGCAACCAGGAGGAAAAGGTTTATTTCAGCTTGAGGGAAGCCAAAGCACGAATGCAAGGCAGGAGCCTGAAGGCAGGAACCGAAGCAGAACCAGGGTGATGGAGTCTATCGGCTTGCCTCTCCATGGCTCACTCAGCCCAAATTCTCTCATCTAGGCTTGTCTTTCTGCATGCTGTTGCTGTGACGAGACACCATGACCATGACAACTCTTATAAAGGACAGCATTTAACTTGGGCTGCTCCACTTTAGAGGTTTAGTCCTTTCTTATCATGGCAGGGAGAATGGTGGTGTGTGTGCATGGTGCTGGAGAAATAGCCGAGATTTCTACATTCAGATCTGCAGGCAGCAGGATGAGAGACTCTGGCCTTGGAGTGGACTTCCTGAAACCTCAAAGCCCACCCCCAGTGACATACTTCCTCCCAACAAAGCCACATATCCTAATCTGTCAAACAGTTCCACTTCCAGGGAACCAAATATTCAAAGCTATGAGCCTATGGGGCCATTGTCATTCAAACTTCCACAGAGCTTTTCTGACCCTTAGAGGGAATGCCATCTCAAAGTGCACCGTAGGCTGGAGGCCAAGCCTTCTATACATGGCCTTTGGGGGCACAGATGAGACGCACAGCTCTCACTGTGAGTGGGTAGGGAGTCATGAGGGGTGGAGCAGAGGCCCAGCACAGGGCAAAGACACAGAATCACAGAGGAAACACAAGAGAGCAAGCGGGAGGCAGGAGCTTAGCTGTCCCAAGTGCCCAATATGACCTCTGCAGTCATGGAGGGCCGGCCAGGCCTGCAATTAGCACCAAGAGCTGCTGTTTAAACTATTCTGAGCAACAGCTTCTATTTCTGTGCTGGTTTACAGCTTTCTTCACAAAGTCGCAAAGAGTGGAGCAGCTAAGGGAGGCTTAGCAACGGCCTGCAGCTGTTAAGTCCTTGAGATCATGGATCCTGGGGATGTGGATGAGCACCGAGAATCCCCGTGGGAAGAGTTTGCATTCCTCAACTGCCTTCTCCCCAGAGCATGGCCACTCCCCACTTCTTGGTTTTTGCTGAGACAGTTACCTCCTCTAATCAGGTTGCAAATGTACTTTCTGTAAATGGAACACAGCATGTGGTCCCAACCTTGGCCAAGGAGAAGAGAGGTGTGTGTGGATTCGTGGGTCGCTTGCTGGATGGAGATGCTGGGAGCCTTGCAGCCATGATGGGAGGAACCCAGAAACCTCACTAACAGGTTCTGTAATAGTCTTCTTGACAGGGGGATCCTATGTGTGCCCTTAAGGCAGGTGTTGGGCTTTCTGATAGTAGCCAGAAAGTAGCTCAACTAACAGGTTGGTTCTCTAAACTCTATTCAGGAAGCCTAAGCACTCTGGTCTTACCTGACTGTCCCTTCTCGTCCTGAATTTCTCTTCATGTCCAATGTAAAGAAAAGCCAATAGCAGGTTGAGTCAAGATGGGGCTATTTCTTTACTGGAAGGGTTGGTCTGGTCCCATTAAACTTTGTCTTCTTATATTGTGGAGGGGTGTGCTATATAGCTACTTCCTTTGAACTGAAATAGTCCTTCATAGAGGCCCATAAGAATCAGGAAATGAAGGAAACCTTTAACACCTAGGAAATTCCTGAAGTCGGTCTGATTCACAAGGCCCACCCCCCCAAGGTTATAAGCAGCAATTTAGTGCTAAGAAGCCTTTCCTGTGAGGACCCACAGCCCGCAGGCTGGGTGGAGCTTCCGGGATGCAGCTTGCATGGGTTGTCATCCATGCTGAGAGTGGGCTTTTGGTAATGCAGCTGTCTTGACCCCTTTGTAACCTCTTATGCTACTGTAATGACCCAGAAACCCTCACAGGCTCACTAAGCTAGGCTTGGGTGGAGTTGTTTCATTGGTACCTTGTTAGTGCAGCCTGGGACAAATGGCCATTTGTTTACATCTCCCTAAGAAAAGTTACACTTCAGTGGGGTAGGATGGTTAATCTCATTTGTCAATGTGATTCGATAGGTCTAGAAGATTGGTTCTTAACCTTTCTAATGCCGTGACTCTAAAATACAGTTCCACATGTTGCAGTGACTCTCCAACCACAGAAAGTATCTTTGTTGCTATTTCATAACTGTAAGTTTTCTTTACTCACTATACATCACATATGTATATATGTATGTATATGATCACAGTCCCCCTCTCTCTCCTCTCTTCCCAGTCCCACCCATACAAATCCCTCCTCCCCTTGGGTCCCACCACATTCTAGGGCATCTAGTCTCAGCAGGACTAGGCACATCCTCTCCCACTGAGGCCCAACCGGGCAGTCCAGGTCAATAAGGGGACCCAATGGCAGGGAACAGAGACCCAGACAGCCCCTGCTCCACTTGTTAGGGGACCCACATGAAGATCAAGCTGCACATTTGCTACAACTGTGTAGGGGGTCTAGGTCCAGCTTCTGCAGGTTCACTGGTTGGTGGCCCAGGGTGCACTAGCCTTCACGGTCCCAGGTTAGTTGACTATGTGGGTCTTCTTGTGGTCATAAATGTAATTTTGCTACTGTTATGGGTGGCACTGTTCCCTGGGTTAGGATCCTCAACTGTATACAGTGCTGAGCTGAGCACAGCTATTCATTGTTCTTGATTGGAGATGCAATGTGACCAGCTGCTTATAGTTCCTGCTGCCTCAACAGACTGTACCCTAACCCTTCCTGGGGTTGCAGAGATGGTTCAGGTTGCTTCTGTAGGGGAACTAAGTTTGACTCACCCTCCCGCAAACACACTCTCCTTAAGTTGCTGATGTCAGGGTGCTAAGACAGGGGTAATAAGAAAAAAAAAATACTTGGAGAAACACAACTTCTCTAGAGTCTCAACTTCCAGACTCGCCAACTCCTTAAGTGCCATGAAGCACCACCTATGAGAGCTCCAATGTCTTCTGGAAAAGCAGTCCTCTGGAGCTTCAAGATGCAGCTCATCACCCAGAAGCTGCTCGGTGGATGGTTCAAGAAGCCAAGGTGGCTGGCTCCATTCTCATTTTATCCAGGAACATAAAGAGCAATAGGTATCCCTGGGACATTGGGGACACCAAGAAGGCAGCACCAATGGTCACCTGCCCATCAAACCACTCGGAGAAACAAAACCCTTTAAAATTAGGTTTCTGAAATTCCCAACAAATGCTAGAATCATAGAAATCACAATTCAAAACTTTGGTTACTGGTTGTAACCCAAAGTAGCACGCTGGCTTATTCAAATCTAGAAAGCCCAGCCTGGTCCCTGGGTGAGTAACAGCGCATGGCTAAAATTAGCCTGGCCATCTGCTGAGACAGCAGCTGCCTATTCTAAGCCCTTGAGAGCCTGCCTGGAAGTGGGGCTGGGCTTCCCAGGGAAAGAGCCAGAGAGGCCTATGGCCTCGTGGTCAAGGGGAGGACAGGTCAGACAGTTAAAGACTTAAAGGGAGCCAGGTTCATAGAGATTGGAAATGCAGTGCTGGATCCAGATTGTATTTCCTAGCTTCTTACATTCTCAGGATGTCAGATGGATAGTGGATCGGCTGATTTAGAAGACTGTCACACTGTGTTTGGGGACTCAGATGACCTATGGAGTTGAAGGCTGTCTATGGACCCCATCTCTCATTTCTGTCCCGAGAGTATTGTCCTTCAGAGTAAAGACTATTTAAACGATTAACAGTCACTCATCCCCAGAAAACCTCCTCCTGAAGTTTGCTGGACTTAAAATTGCAGTCAACGCCCCTATGTGACCGCCCCAGCCTTACCTCTGATTGGACACAAAGCCTTAGCTGGTCCTTTTGCCATTTTTCATAGCCCAGTTTGTACTTGATTTTTATACTCTCCCCCTTTCCTTTTACATGAATGAGTATTTTTGCCTGCCTGCAGAGGCCAGAAAAGCATGGCAGATCCCCTGGAACTGGAGTTATAAATGCTTGGGAGCCACTGTGCAGGTGCCAAGAACCAAACCTGGATCCTCTGCAGGAGCAAGTGCTTCTAACCACTGAGGCATCTTTTTATCTTTTTAGCCCTGCTTCCCACCCCAACTCCTTTTAACTGGTACTGTTAATAAAATCCTTGCATATGCCAAGTCCAATAAAATCACTCTCTCGGGTATTAGCACATTCATTGCTAAGTAATGGATCCCACCAAGACAGTCCATACATATTTACCACAGTGTCCTCTTACCCTTTCTTCAATATTTTAAAAACTTTGTGTGTGCTTGTGTACTCAATGTCAGGATCCAGAAGTCAACGTTAGATGCCCCCCCCCCCCCCCCGCCTTCACCAGAGTCCTTCACCGAGGCTAGTTTTCCATCCCCTTGTTCTCAGCCCCAAATCAGCTTTTTAAATTATTTTTATTATATGTAAGTACACTGTAGCTGTCTTCAGACATTCCAGAAGAGGGCGTCAGATCTCATTACGGATGGTTGTGAGCCACCATGTGGTTGCTGGGATTTGAACTCAGGACCTTTGGAAGAGCAGTCAATGCTCTTACCCGCTGAGCCATCTCGCCAGCCCCCCAAATCAGCTTTTCATGAGACGAGTGTCTCATAGTGTAGCCCAGGCTGGCCTCTACCTTCCGAGTGCTAGGACTCAGTAATGTAATAGCATGCTCTCATCAGTGTGCACTGTGTATACTGTGCTAGCCCTGGATCTCAGCTGGCCTAAACTCATTCCTGAAAGCCAGGCCCTGATGTTTACAGCAAGGTCAAGTTCCAGGCACATCACTCTACAGCAGCTTTGAAATGTGCTGTGTTTGTTGAAGGATTGGTCCTCACCTCCCTAAGAGGGCAACACTCGAGTACAGTCAGACCACACAGAATCCTGATGGCCAGCACAGTGCAGGAACTCAGTGCTTCTCAGACAATGCAACAGGACAGTCTGAACAGCCAAGGACGGGCTGAACAGACGCTGCCCGAGGGCTGCTTACTAGGTGGGCAGAGCATGGCACTCAGACCCTCAATTTTGGGGTAAGGTTGTTGTTAGGTCTGTGGACATGCCAGCATGGGCCGAAGCACTGGCTTTTCATTTATAGTGACTTCACTTTTGGTTGCTGTGCTAGTTTGAATGATAATGGCCTCATAAGTTCACAGGAGTGGCACTATTAAGAGGTGGCCTTGTGGGAGGAAGTGTGTCAGTACGGGGTGGACTTGGAGGTTTCAGAAGCCCCCGGCCCCTTCCTTTCAATCAAAATGTAAAACTCTCAGGTCCTTCTCCAGCATCATGGCTGCCTGCATAGCACCATGCTTTCTTCCATGAGAACAATGGACTAAACTACACTTAACTGCAAACCAGCCCCAATTCAATGTTTTTTCTAGTCGGTTTTGGTGGCACATATCTTTAATCCCTTAATCCCAGCACTTGGGAGGCAGAGGTAGACCATCTCTGAGTTCAATGCCAGCCTAGTTTAGAGTTAAGTTCTAGGACAGAGGGGACTACAAAGAGAAAAAAAAACTGAGAGGGGAGAGAGGAGAGAGGGAGAGAGGGAGAGAGGGAGGGAGGGAGAGAGGGGGAGAGAGAGAGAGAAGAGAAGAGAAGAGAAGAGAAGAGAAGAGAAGAGGGAGAGACGGAGAGAGAGAAGAGAGAGAGGAGAGAGAGAGAGGAGAGAGGGGAGAGAGACCTTCCCTTTGTAAGAGTGGCCATGGCCAGGCGTTTCTTCACTACAGTAGAAGCCCTAACAAAGACAGCTGTCATTCTCGGGGCAAGGCCTGAGATCCTCCCCCAGCCCAAGGTCTCTTTGTGTAGCCCTGGCTATCTTTGAACGCAAGAGATCCATTTGCCTCCTGAGTGCTGCTGGGATTAAAACAATGTGTCACAACCACTCGGCTAAGACTTAGATTTCTTAAACATGGAGAACAGTACCAAGTGAACATTGCAAGAAGCCACTGCTTAGAATAAAGTAGTCAGAAGTGGGAATATGGACTTTAGGAGTCACCTTGTTCAGTAAGCCCTGTGAGGTACTTGCTCTTCTCTGCTGGTACAAAGGCGATGGTAGTTGACGAGCCCTACTGACAGTTTTCATCTACAAGGGGCTGGAGACGTTCAACACTTAAGAAGAGCTTGACCACGTGCCCAGGCAGTCACACCCCTCATCAGAAGTCTCACTTCCTCATGTCCCCCAGTCTGACTGCGGCCACACACCGGATTCTACAGGACAGAGCCCTAGACCACAAATGAAATAGAACACTTCATTTTTCTTCTTTCCTGTCTTGAGTGAGTTCTGCTTTTTGTTCCTCCCACCAGAAATCAAACTACCACCAAAACAACCCCAAACTTGTGAGTCCTTGAGTTAGGGATGGTGGGAGTCGATCCTGCGCCTGTCAGTCCTGCACTCGTCTGTGGAAGGTCAGGAGGGGCCCTGACTTTCAGAGCTGAACGTAACAGTCAAGCCTGATTTTCGAATTCCAGCTAGCTCTAGATGGCCCGTGGTTTTAGGACAGTACAGTGCAGAGATTCCCAACCTGGGGTTGCAACCCTTTGGGGATTGAACAGCTCTTTTATAGGAGACCATGGAAAAACTATAGAGAATTACATTATGATTTCATAACAGCAGATAAACTACACTTCTGATCAGAAGCAACAAAAACAGTTTTATGCTTAGGGTCACCGCAACATGAGGAACTGCATTAAAAGGGGTGCAGCCTTAGGAAGGCTGAGAAGCACTCATATAGCTGAGTCCTCCTGCCTTGCCAAGCACTGGGAATCTGGAGATACACTTTTGGGACTCAATGCTATAGAAGCTCATACCTACAGGGCCTATGGAGACTCCTCACTGTGAAGATAACCATAGCCCTGTCAGAGGAGATGAGGCACACAACACGAGAGTAGATATCCATTTGCATTTTAATTGAGAACTATAGCCCTTTGGGTGGCTGTACTGATTACAGACGGTTCAATTTGGAAGACATAGAATCCCAAATGCAACTTTGAACTGACCACACTACAGGCTCAGTCGCCCCAGTTAGGGGTTTCAGGTAGTCCCTTCTTTTGGCTATCCCATGTCTATCACTGAAAACCAAGCAAAACAAAAGCTCAGCAGACTAAGAGGGGGACATACAAGATAAAAAAGAAAATCTATATAGTATGAAATTAACTTTTATTTTTAGCTCAAAATAAATGCTTAACATTTTGCCAAAATTAAAGCAAAGATGAACCCTTGAAAAAAGGGAGGAAGCACATTTTTCCTTCCCTGGGGAAGCCAGTAAGGCAGACATCGTGACTGTGACGTGGTGTTTCTTCCCTCAGGACTAGTCTAGGCAAACAACAAAATCCTCTCCCCAACTTTTGCTCTACTGCCAGCTGCTGTCTATGGAGCTGTGGCTGGTAGGACAAACCACAAACAACCGGCCTGCCCCAGTGCAGCATGGACAAGGGACTTGAAACCAGAGCCCTTTAACCTGTCTGTATAAAACCCTTCCTAAGGAGATTCGGTGAGGGGGCCACCCTTCGGCGGCAGCATGGCTGAGGTTTTGTGGTGTCTGGTGCAGAGGCACTAGGGAGAATTGCCCCCTAGGCCCTGGGTGCTGGGCACAGCCCACCCCTCGCACTTTACCACAGGGATGTCTTAAAATTGAACTTGAGTTTCAGCAGGTATTTGAGATTCACCTGAGCAATGTCGTAGACAATGTACCTGGGGAGGGCAGTTGTCAAGGAGCCAACAGTTGAGTCCCCAAGATCTCTTACCCAACATGCAATCTCCTGAAAGTAGGGAAGGCTAGTGCCCAGAGAGACAGGTTTATCCATACAGCAGGGAGTCAGACCTCAAGTTGACACAGGAGACCACCCAAGAGGCAAGTTGTCCTGGGATCTAAGAGCATGCATACCTGCTGGTACAGCTCCAGAGCACACAGCATAGCCAAGAAAGGATACTCATTATACAGCAGGCAGGTGTCGTTGACACCAGATGGGATCCCTGTTCCCAGTGGAACCTCTACACCCTCCAGGGTGATGCTGGCCGAAGGGTCAGGGGTGGTTTTTCCCAAACCTGTAAGATGGAAGAGTCAAGTTCTAGGTTTAACAGGGGATGTGTAACAAGGGCTGTGAAAATGTCCTGGGCATACATCCATTTTATACAGGGTTTGTGTTCACTTTAAACAATCTTCAGATGCAAGCACAGCTACTGTAAAGAAGGTTTTGAGGCAATGCTCTAACCCAGTGAAGTCACCGTGGCCCAGATGACGTTATACTGTGGCGAACACCCCAAGGAGGCCTTGATCATCATATGCTACCCATTCAATAAGTCCAGGGGCACCAGAGGTCGCTCTTGGCCCTGATACCACGGCTTAAAAGCTGAGGCTCCCAGTGCCCTGACTTGGTTCCTGGTATTCCACAGAACTCCCATGGTATTATGACACGGGAATCAAACAGTTTTGTTTTTAAATGAACCTCCACCCGAATCTGCCGTGTCAGGCTGGAGGGACAGTACCTTTGACACTGTGCTTGCCCTTGGGTAACTTGCTGATATGTGAAGCATGCTTGAGTTCATACCTATTCAAAAGAGGACAGTCTCAGAAGAGCCTCTGGTCACAGGGCTCCTAAACCAACACCTTCCTCAGCATCTTTACTGGTACATAAACTAAGTGCCCACAGAGCCCTGTTCACCCTGGCACCTCCCTCCCCAGCTCCTGGACACTTCAGAGCCCAGAGCATTCTTCTCAAGTACAAAGCCTACAACAGTACCATTCCTGTGGGGTTATTTTCAAAGAAAGGCCTGTCTGGAGCTGTGGCCAGCTGCCTGACAGTTCCTGTCTAGTCTACCCTATGGCCTACTTCATCTAGTTCTGGTCACAGCTCAAAGGATAGAGGTTGCCAGAGGATGAAGGAATAGGGTCTTCTCTTTGAATGACCTTCCTTCGTCCTGGCTCCTGTTTGGTTTTCATAGCTTCTCTAACTCTCCCCTGACTCCTCCCTCGAGCTGCCATCTACTACTGCACTTAAAAGCCAAGAAGACTTCTTCTAGTCCACTCTGCCCACCCTGGCCTCAGAGTCCAGGTACTCACATGTTTCCAAGGGCAACCTCTCCCAGCAGTATTAAGCCAATCGGGTCTCCCTGAGATGTGTGGCAGTAGTTTGCACTTTTGGACACCATGTCGGCAAAGTAGATCCCTTTCCCAAACATGTAGCCTGTCTGGAGAGTTGGAAGAAGGACAGCTGAAAACCTTCCAGCAGTGAATTCCCACAAGCACTTTGCCCAGCCAAGGCCCACAGCCATCACCTCGGAGAGGGACGGCTCCCTCTATGGAAGGCCAGTGCTTACAGGTGGGCTGGGGAAGTCACGTGAGAGCGGACTCTTTCTCTTTACCAGGAAGTTTCATAAGGCTAATGTGAGCGAGTTAATGATCACTACTTAGACCAAGCCAGGCACACATACACATCCAGCAGGCACTGATGTCACCACTCAGCCACACACCAGTACCTAGCGTGAATGAGAGCTATAGTCACCAAGCCCTTTTCTTTCTTCTCCACCTTAGAGGGCCCGTTTACTTGGTCCGTTCTGTGACCCAGCAGGCAACATCCTCTAGCCCTTGTCCTATTTTTTAATGGTGGAAATTTGGGAGCTCACGGTTGCTGCCAGCTGAGGAAAGGAAGAGGCATGCCTGGGCTCCAAAGCCTGTTCCCTCCTGAGAGGGCCTGCTGTAGGCTGGACTCTCAAAGCACCGGGAGACCACTGCAGGGACAAATCCTTCCACACCGCCCCAGAGAGGACAGCCACCTACCACAGGCGCTTCAGGTGGGGCTATCCGCAGACCCTGCGACAGGATGCCAGCAAAGTTGGTGGTCCTGGAGCCGTGCCACAGCAGCCTCCGGTTGTGAAGCTGCCTGAAGGGCTTGTAGCGCTGGCTCTCCCCCTCGCGCTCTATCTTGAAGATCTGGGCAGACGGTTGGCAAGAGAGAGACAGATACAGTTACTCAGGTTCACCCAAGAGATGAACAGACTCGGGAGCTTCCGATGCTGACCACCTGCCACAGGAACACTTTAGCTTTGCCACACCATCCACGGGCTGGGATGGGATGACAATGCACGTGTCCCAAGGCTCCACTTATAGAGACGAGCCATTACAGACACCGGGGCTGACGTGCAGCAGGTACACACCTAAGGAACCTCTTTTGTAGGTTGTTCTCACTATGTAGACCAGGCTAACTTGGAACTAAGTACGCAGCCCAGGCTAGCCTTGGTCTGTTAAGCCTCCTGAGTGCTGGGATAACAGACGTGTACCTCATCTGGCCTGAGGAATCATAAACTCCCGGTAATCATGTTTTCTGACAAATCTGGGGCACTCTAAGTACACAGAAAAAGCCACACAGCCAACTGTACAGCAGCGCTCACTCTCCTGCTCACGTCACTTCTGTTTACTAAAAGTAGAGCCAGGCAGTGGTGGCACAAGCCTTTAGTCCCCGGCATTCAGGCAGAGGAAGGCCAGCCTGCTGCACAGAGAGAGCTTCGAAACAGCCAGGAATACAGATCCTGTCTCAAAACAGCCAGGAATACAGATCCTGTCTCAAAACAGCCAGGAATACAGATATACAGGAATACAAAGAAAAAAGCAAAAGAAAACAGAAAGAAGAGCAAACGGCTCATCCTCCCTGAGCCCGGCGGGACAGGCAGGGCAAACGGCTCATCCTCCCTGAGCCCGGCGGGACAGGCAGGGCAGGGAGACCCGGCAGCACGGAAAAGGGAAGAGGATTCTTACATCGATCACTTCCAGGTCATAGGCGTTGTGCGTGGTAGCATGAGTGTTCTTCACGTACTTCCTGATGACCTCGGCCTCTTCAGAATCTCTGTCAACCACCTGGAAAACAGGCATGCGGAGTCAGGGCGGGGGACACCCAGAGAGGAAGGATACCGATGGACTGACCTAAGGGACACCAGGAGCAGCTCACACTGCCAGGGACTGACACTTGAAGGCCGAGGCCAGAGCCTGACTGTCACTTCTTTATCCGTTTGCACTGCTCGAGAAGAAGCTCAGAGCTCTTGCCTATACGCTAGACTATGAGTCAAGCTACAAACACCAGGTTCACCATTACTGAGGTGAAACTATTCTGACCAGGAGTCCAGCTCACCGACGGAACACAAGGTGACATGATACAACTTCCCTCTCCCTACGCAGTCCTAGGGATGGGCCAAAGGCCCTTTCACATGCCCAGCAAGTACTGCTCTACCACCAGCTATCTGAGGCCAGTCCCCCGTCCATGTGTGCCGCGGCTGGCTCAGTGCGTGCCCAACCATGTGACGTCAATGTAACCCACACAGAATAAGCTGAGCACGTGCAGGAGGCTGAGGGTGGCCTTTACACTGTCTTATTGCAAGTTTGGAAAAACCGAAGAATTCTGATTATCTGTGCTGTCTCTCGTAGTTAAAAACAGGAGCCTCCTCAACAAGAACCTTAGCTTTCCTGCTAAAAAGGTACATTTGGCATCATATCCTACTTGTGAGGCAGGCACACTTAGGAACAGCTTAGCTACCTGGGACTCCACTTGCTTGGCCCATGTAGGCACCCTGTTCTAACACTGGGAGCCTCACTTGTTCATTCTGCACACATTCTCCTCCATCCAATGCACCTAAAGCCTCTGTCTGCCGTGGGCACACCGACCTCCAAACAAGGCAGTAAGTTAAGAACCATAGGGGCTGGAGAGATGGCTCAGCGGTTAAGAACACTGGCTGCTCTTCCAGAGGTCCTGAGTTCAATTCCCAGCAACCACATGGTGGCTCACAACCATCTGCAATGGGATCTGATGCCCTCTTCTGGTGTGTGTCTGAAGACAGCTACAGTGTACTTATATAAAATAAGTAAATCTTAAAAAAAAAAAACAACATAAAATTTAGATAGATAATATTCTAGTTATGTCTGGGTATGAGTAGGAAGGCTGATCAAGCCTCAGTTGGTCTTGGGTAATAAAATAAAGTAAACTGTCCTTTAAGCAGACTTCTGTAGAGACTCCTGTGCTGTCTGGTTTTATGCCAACTTGACATAAGCTAGAGTCACTGGAGGGGGCCTTGATAAGACTGGGCTGTAGGCAAGCTTGTAGGGCATTTTCTTCATTACTGATTTATATGGGAGGGCACAGTCCATTTTGGGTAGGGCTACCCCTGAGATGTTAGTGGTCCTGGGTTCTATAAAACAGGCTGAGCAACCCGTTGGGAGCAAGCAGTAGGCAGCCTGCCTCCACGGCCTCTGCATCGGCTCTTGTTTCTAGGCTCCGACTCTGACCTCCTTCCACGATCAACTGTGATGTGGATGCATCTTTTCTTTCCCAAGTTCCTTTGGTCATGGTGTTTCAATGGTAAGTACTCTAAATTAGGATAAATCCTCTCTTCACTATTTTATGCCTATGGGAAATGAGGCGCCTCGAATGACTGAAATCACATGCACAGGGAGAAGAAATGCACAAGACTGCCAATTAAAACAGAGAATCACCCAACCTACACTACTTTTGCAAACCTTTATTTCAATCCTTTGACTAAGAGGCCAAGAATCTGGAAACACCTGGCCCAGACTTCAACCACCAGTAAAACCTGGACTGCCTGGCAGAAAACAGAGGCAGAAGATGGGGGTATGGGCTGATCTTGTGTGTCAACTTGACATAAGCTAGAGTCATTACAACAGAGAAGGGAGCCTCCCTTGAGGAAATGCCTCTGAGATCCAACTGTAAGGCGTTTTCTCAACTAGTGACTCAGGGGGAGGGCCCAGCCCATTGTGGGTGCTATCCCTGGGCTGGTGGTCCTAGGTTCTAAGAAAGCAGCTGAGCAAGCCATGAGAAGTAAGCAGGTAAGCAGCACCCCTCCATGGCCTCTGCATCAGCTCCTGCCTCTAGGATCCTGCCCTGTTTGAGTTCCTATCCTGACCTCCCCCAGTGATGGACTATAATCTGGAAGTCTAAGCCAAATAAACCCTTTCCTCTCCAATTTGCCTTTTGGTCTTGGTGTTTTGTTGCAGCAAGAGACCCAAGACAATGGGCACGCCAGACTCAAGCTCAGGCTGGGACAGAGGCACACACTTCAGGCAGGGCAATTTCCACCCCCCTGAGCCTTCAGCACAGCCCAGTTCAATTGTCTGCTTGTGCTCAAAATAAAAGGAACTTTTCAAAACTCAAGTCTCCACACCGACCTGAGGCACTCGCTAGCTCAGACTTTCCAGTGGGTCTCAAAGGCCACCAGAATCACCTGGATATGTGAGAACACAGACTCAAGGCCTAGTACACACTTAAGCTGTGAAGATGGCCTACCTGCACGTATAGGTTGGGGACGCTGCTCTAAGGTGAGCTACTGAATGCTACCCGGGAAGGGCAAGCTCTCACCTTAATGTCAGTTTTGAGTTTCTCGTAGTTGACGTCGATGGGATCCTTGCTGCTGTCGTCAGAGCCACCCCTGAGAAGACTATAGGCCACCTCGATGTCCAGGAGGTTGTCTAGCATCTCCACCTTGGCCTGGGGACAGAACACAGACCTGGGAGCTAAGTCCATAGGGAAGGAGACATCAAGCCCTGACAGGAGTACATGCAGAAAGTAGATGACACCCGACATCTTCCCTTAGGTGGGGGAAGAGCCTGTGCTGGCCAGACCCTGCCATCACCCCTCACTCAATGCTGGGCACTCACAGGCATTTTCCAGAATGCTAATGGGGCTCTGATGCCTGGGGAAGTGAAGAGAAGATGTCAGAACTCTTAAACATGAATGATAGGCAGGAACATAGATGCCACTAAGGATGCCACAAAGTGACCTACGCCAGGGATTCATGGGGACCTTTATGTGAGACAGAGAAATGGTCTTCTTGGCTAATGACAATTTCCTAGACTGACTTGGTAAAGCAAAGGAAAGAAAGGAAGAGTAGGAAAGATCCTACTCTTAACAAACATAGTAAGGAGGGCAGTTAGTCTCAGTAAGACCCAGTGCTGGCCCCACTCCACTGCCTATTACCTGCACGCTGTCTGCGTTGTTCAGGAGTGGGGGCTTCTTCATTCCAAAGTCATGGGGGATCAGAGTGTAGAAGCGATTGGAGAGATCTAGGATCTGGGATTCACTGCTGCCTTGAGACACTGCCTGGAAGGGAAGGGGACAGACAGAAGGACACAGGCCTAAAGCAGCTGCTGTCTATACAAGCAGGGTCATTAGAGTACCTTCTCACCAAGAGTCGTGGCACTGAGGCACGCAGGATCATGGCCATGTAACTGCTTATTATTTATTTATTTACACTAAGAACGATGCTATCATACACTTCATACAAAGAGCTACTGCAGAATCAATGGGGGGGGGGGGGCGCACTCATGGCTACTGCTGTAGAAGTCCTGATTTTTTTTGTTTGAAAATTGTTCACCTGGGCTTGGTGGCACACACCTTTAATCCCAGCACCCTGAGGCAGGCGGATCTGTGAGATGGAGGCCAGCCAGGTCTCCATAGTTCTAGGCCAGTGTGGGCTACACAGAGAGCCCCCATCTCAAACAGACAGACAACCAACGAAAACTGTCCACCATGCTGGGGAGCATCGCCCTGTTGCAGTGGCAAAGACAGTCCACGCCTGCTACCAAGGGCCAGGAGCCTGAGAGAGCTTGAGTCAGGAAGCGAACCATGTCGTGGAAGCAGGGACCTAGTTCCCTGCTCAGAGGCACAGGGTTCTCCAGCACCACCCAGGAAGCCTACTTTCCTGGGTGCTTCTCTCTTCTCAAAGAGGCTGCACCCCACCCTAGGGCTGGAGAGATACTAGAGAAAATTCTCCACCAAACTTAAATTTCTTTTTTTTTTTTTTTTTTAAAGATTTATTTATTTATTATATGTAAGTACACTGTAGCTGTCCTCAGACACTCCAGAAGAAGGCGCCAGATCTTGTTACGGATGGTTGTGAGCCACCATATGGTTGCTGGGAATTGAACTCATGACCTTCAGAAGAGCAGTCAGTGTTCTTAACCGCTGAGCCATCTCTCCAGCCCCAAACTTAAATTTCTAAGGAGTTTATTCCGTATCTGACACCTAAAATCATTACCATGTGTATTTTGATAACATTCTTTGAGCAATGAACTGGACCACGATATTTACTGAACTGAGAAAAAATCCAACTCCTCACAAACTACAGTTCAGTATTGTCATTGTTCCAAGTAGACACTGCTACTGCCTCTTGGTAGAGGAGAGGCCGGCCTGGCTGGAGACGCTTGCTTACCTGCTGGACCTCGCTGAGGATAGAGTAGGCGGCCTGGATCTGCCTTCTGCTCAGCTTCCCCAAGGGCATCTTCTGGAGGTCAATCTGCAGAGACAGGGGCATTCTGCACTGTGGCGACACAGCACTCTTCCCTCGTACCCTACCCTGTATGCTGTGTAACACCGGCCCAGTGCATTCAGCTTAGCACTCCTGAAGGAAGACTCAATGTAACTCCCCTAGGACAAGGCGATGGACTAAGTCTCCCGCTGTACTCTAGGGCAAGGACGGGGGAGGGTACCTTTGCTGCCATCCAGTTCAGAAACAAGACCTCAAATTTCCAAGTGCTGAATGTTATTTTCCAAGAACACACACCTGACTCCACACTGGCCTTTCAAACCAGCCACCCCAAAAGGCTGTACATTTGTTTAACAGCACTGCGAATAAGCACACTACTTCAGGATCTACTGCTAATCCGGGTCTTGAGCTTTGAAGAAGGCAGAGGCATGATCACTTTTTGTTAACAGTGATGAAGAGCTGACAGATCCACACTTGTAAACTGGATCGACTGTTCTTGAATGACATCTACTCCCTCCTGTGAGTGAACCGGCCCGTGCTGTCACTGAGTGCTTGAGGTGACACACATGCGTGCAAGTACCTCACTGCTCTAAGACTATGGCACTGGGCACAGCCACCAGAGCTGCTGGATTTGTAGAGCAGCCTGTAGTTTCTGGATTCCTGGACGGGGAGTAAGAGGCTGTGGCTGGCCAGGTATAGAGGACCCCTCCCCTCCCCCCCATCAATTGCTGGGAAGACTCAGGTGAGGGGATAAGAGCCTATGTCTTGCTTAGCCTGTTGTCCACACCATGCAGGCCCACTCAGGAGCAGCACCATTCCAATCAGCATCATCTCACCTCGTGTACGAGATGAGCGAGCCCTCTAACACAGCTACATCCAGCCTCAAGCTTTAAGAAAGAGAGCTGACTTGAGTTTGGCTAATTGACTGGAGCATGGATCAAGACAGCAGTGGTCACAGGAGTTTTATTGTTTAATTTTTATTGTTATTATTATTTTATGTCTATGACTGCTTTGCCTACCTGCATGCCTGTGTACCACTTGGGTACCTAGTACCTGTGGAAGCCAAAAGAGGGCTCTGGTTCTCTTGGAACTAAAAATACAGATGGTTGGAAGCCACCAAGTGGGTGCTGGAAATTAAACCAGGGCCTCTGGAAGAGCAGCTAGTGCTCTTATCTACTAAGCACTCTCTTCCACCCAGTTTTCTCTTTCTGCGAGTGATCGAAGGCTTGGACTTCCATCGGCATCAGCCAGCTGGTAAGTCTGAGCCCCAAAGAACCAGACCTACCCACCCTAACACAGAAATCAAAGTGGGAAAAAGCAATGGGGGCCAGGGCCCAGGGCCAGTCCTCCACAGTACACTGCATGTCCCACGACAGTGACTGGGCAAGCAGGAGCTGGGTGGGATGGAGGTTTGCAGCTGCATGGTCTTAGAAAGGAAAGGTAACACATGAGCTCAAAAGCTCAGTGTGTACCAACCACGCTCATGACGCTCAGCCAATGAGCAGCGAGAGCTGCCTCACTCAACACCCACCTCGTACTCCACCAAGGCCTTTTTCATGCTCTCCACGTCGAAGATCATCCCCACGAGCTCCTGCACTGGCTTCGGCAGCTTCGACTTGGTGCCAGGCTTCACCGTCAGCTTCTTTACTGCCTCTTCGTCCTTCAGGGAAGGGGGGAAAGAGGACAAGGATTGTGTCCAAGATTAGCTTCATGGGTTCTGCTTTTAAAATGTCTCACGTTGTGCCCCCTATGGGGAGTGTGGTCTTTGGAGAGAGTGTGTGTGGCATAATCCTGGCCATGAAGGCAGAAATGGGTGAGTACCACGTGTTACAGTTAATCTTGGGCAGTTTTATTTTCTATACCTTTCTCAAAAAAATTCTGAAACAAGTGCTTAGGAGGGTACTACCCTGTCCACCTCTAAGTCCAAGGGCTCAGTCGCCATTGTTTATTATTATAAACTTGTTTATTTTTTTGAAACAGGGTGTCACTCCGTAACTCAGGTGACCCTGAAATATACTATGAAGACCAGAGTGAGATCTGCTGCCTCTGCTCCCTGTGCACCAGGACTAATCGTGTGCCATCAAACTGACCTGACCTCTAAAGTCTAATTCTTAATGCAGAGCTCATAACACTCTACAACAGAAAAAAATCCTCTCTAAGGGATGCCAGACCCCAAAGGCGTGGAGTTAAAATCTGTACCCATTCATAAGTCTATTTTTACAAAACTAACATGTACACGCCCCTGGCTACGATTACTAACCCTACATAGATCTTCTTAAGATCTCTGTGGCCTTAAGCAATGATGTTTTACCAAGTATGGCGCACACACACACGCCTGCAAGTCCAGGTTTGGAGGCTGAAGCCAGATGACTGACTGTTAGTTTGACTTGCTAAACAGCAACCCTCCGGGTCCACCAAAACAAACATCTAGGCATAAAATGTCACCTAAGAGGTAACTCAATGCTGCCTCAGGGCCCACAGGGAGACTTTAGGATAGACAGGTGATCTATACCAGGGCAGAGCACATCAGCTCTCCCAACCCGCCATCATTTCCCTCAGTGCTGACGTGGATTCCACTGGAATCTTCTACAAGTTAAGCATTACAGTGAAGCCCCAGAGCAGCTTCAGAAACCACCTTTCCTTGGTATCTCAGAATCTCTACTGCCAGTGGGCGTGACAAAGCTTGTAACTGCACACCTGCAAGCCCAGCGCTCAGGAGGCTGAGAGTCCAAACCCAGCTTGAGCTCTCTCCACTCTGTTCTTAACTTATCCAAGTTTCATTCAAAGTCTTATGGTATAGTATACATTTTACAAAATGTTTTCTGTAGCTACTGAGATGTTCACGTGACTTCTACCCTTTGTTCTCGGGGCATATTGAAACGCCAACTACCTCAAGTTCTGTTTGTATTACCCTGAGCTTGGGGTACTTGTACCCTGCTTGACTGACTAGTTACGATTTTTATGTTAGAGATGGTGTTCAACGTACTCTTCTCACGATCTTGGGTGAAACTGGCCTCACGGCATGAGTTATGTTTTCTTCCAAGTTGGGGGGAAGAATTTGTTGCCCTAGTATTCTTTTTTTGGTTTCTCTGTGTAGCCCTGGCTGGCCTCAAACTCAGAAATCCGCCTGCCTCTGCCTCCCGAGTGCTGGGATTAAAGGCGTGTGCCACTTCTGCCCGGCGTCGCCCTGGTACTGTTAATTCTTCTCTAAACATGTGTCACTGTTCAGTGTCACCACCTGAGTCACCCCGTGGAGTTAAAGGGACAGATCTTGCTATGATTACCTGGCCATAGTCAATCTCCAGAGGGTAGAACTTCTTGGGATACTTTGTGAAGTTTTTCGAGTGCCAGGCATTCCCAGTCTTCTCTTCATACAGCTTCATGAAGTGCTCAACAGCGTCCTCTTTGGAGGGCATCTGCTCAAGTTTGTTACTGCCGATAACTGTGCCCACCCGGCCCCAGGACCGGAAGATCCAGTACCTGTAAAGGGACAGAGACCAGGGTGAGCTTCTGCTCTGTTAGGCCTTCCTCCGTAAGGGCAGCTTTAAAAGCGCACTCTCTCCCTCATGAGTTGGTTGAGAGGTGCTGCAGGTAGAACCTAGGGCCTTGAGCACACTAGGCAAGCGTTCTACAACTCTGAGAGGATGGCTAAACACACTGAAACTATCGCTATCATCCCAAAAAGCAGTGAATAGCATAGAACAATAAATGTGAAGCCAGGTGTGGTAGTGCACACCTTTAATCGAAACACTTGGGAAGCAATAATAAGTGGATCTCCAGGCCAGTTTGGCCCACAAAGGTTCCAGGAGAGCCAGGGTTACAAACAAAAAGAATAAAATGTAATCTTAACGTGTTCCATAATAAACCATGGGTTTGTTTTGTCTTTTGAATGGCTAAGAGAATAGCCTAGTAGGAGTGGTGAAGATACACTGTGATGGCTGAGCACAGCAACATAACCAACAGCCATAGTGGCTATTCCTTATGGGGAGACTTCAAATACTGGGTTTTTGTGAAGGTTCCTCTTGCTTCAGGCCCTGCAGTGGCCTGCCTTCCCAAGGCAGGCAGCACACACTCGGTCTGGAGGCCTGGGCTCACCTGCTCTCCTTGTCGTCCTCCAGAAGCTGCAGTTTGTAATAGGAGTTCGTCCCTTTCACAATGTCCACCAGGCCAAGTGTGGCGCTGAACACCTTCCCACCTTTCTCCAGGACGTGTGCAGAGTGTTCCAGACCTGCCCCAGAGGCAAAGCTCCTATAGTTTTCTCCCTTGAAGGGCTAGGGTGCAATAGAGGGTTCTGTGGGCCTACGTGTCCCCAGTAAGTTTCATGTCACACCACCTTTAGAGGTCCCCACTGACCCACATGCTTCCAGGACTGGCCTGCTCCCTTCTGGCTACACTGACTGGAGATATCTCCTAATCTCTTGGGGTGCACGGGGAGGCTCTGACCACTCACCAGAGTCAGGATCAACGGCTGCTCCTCCCTTCAGAGTTAATTTCATCCTCTTTTCAGATTTGTTGACACCTTGGAAGGAAAGGACAGAGGAACTTAAAGACTCAACCAAGACAAAGGCAGGAGAGTTTCCAGAGCCACGTGTCATGGCGCCGCACACCACCTGCTGCCGAGGGCCTGCTGCTTTGTGTCCGCTAACACTGAAGGACACTGCTCGCTGCAGCACTTAGGGACAGAACAAAAGTCACAGGCAGGTCAGTTGGGCCTCACCTTCCTCCTTGACAGCACCCTTGCTCTTCTTGGAGGGTGCAGCTGACTTCCCCTTGGGGGCCACCACTTCACCAGGCTCTGCCTTCACCTCAGCCCCCCACGAGGACAAGCTGTGGGCCGAGAGCAGCTCTTGGAGGCTTTTAGTGGAGGCAGACACGTCCTGGAGGAAGTCCTCACACACAACTCGAACGTTGGCCGCTTTCACTTCCTCCATCTTCTTACTCATCTTCTCCACCTCCTCTGTTTACAACCAGACAGGGAGAAAGGAAAACCCCAACGATAGACTGAACGCATCCTCACTACAGCCCGACAACGCCAATGACCCCATCACCACCAACTTCTCTCCCAAGCTATAGCTGAATCTCATCCCAGCAGTCACGCTCCAGCGCCTGGCTGCCCCTTGGGTATGCAAAGCCAAGGGAGGCTACCTTCTCTAAACCTTGAGTGTGGTATCAGGAGGCACACAACTGAAATGGACTCTTAGGCCCAGACCCCTAACACTCAGCAGGAAAGTCTATAACATAAATGCGGGCCTGGGCTCCATCACCAGACTACAAAGTAATTAATAACCTCCACCTACCTACAGAGGACCCAGGATACCCCATGGAGCACTGGGGAGCAGTGTAAGCTTACGGGACTGAGCCACTGTGAACACATATACTACAGTACAGATCCTAGCTTTACATCAGGCTACAGTGGTGAGTCTGACCCCTAGCTGTGCCACACCAACCTTCACCACATTTGAACCACTGAACTTACTTTTAGTGCTGATACACAAGGAGGCCTTGTTGGCAGATCCTGTCAACTTGCCTCCGAGTTTCTCAATCACAGCTTTTGCTTCGTCCTTGTTCTGGGAGAGCTTCCCAAGAGTCAGGATCTTCATGTTAGACAGGGGCTTGTCTGGGGTAAGAGATCAGAAGCAACAGGCTACGACCACTCAACTCTAACCCCAGGAAAGGATGAATGGAGGCAAGACAAAACAGCTGGCTTTAGGAGAAACCATAGAAGCCACAGAGCCTGGCCAGCCTTGGTCTTCACTCTTTTCTTTGGGAAAACTTTATGAAGACAGGCGCCAACAGGCAGCGGGGAAACAGAGGGCAGAACAGCAAATCAAGGACCCAACCCATGAGTTCTGCAACTGAGAAAACTGGGTAGGGCATAGGCCACACACAGAACAGGTGACCCAGGCTGGCTACCCGGGGACTGCTTGGGGGGGGGGGGGGCAGACTAGAAAGGCTGCATCTAGAGAGATGAGAGACCAGAAGGCTAGAAGAAGGTGGGTGGAGAGCTCTGAGTGCTTCACACTCTCCTCTCCTAACTCCTGAGTAAGAAAGCACAGTTCTTATTTGCAAATCAGACTTGTTGCTGACAAAGCTAAAAGGTTTGGTTAGCATGGCCACACTGAGCTAAGTTGTTCTAGGCAAAGGGTGGCCAGCCTTAATGTCAGGCTGGTGACAGCACTAACTGTCAGGTTGGTAAGGATGGGGTAAGGATGTTGGTAAGGATGAGTTGAAGGTAGAAACACAGCACTGGTTATAGCTAGGCCACAGGCCATTGCTTCGGATCTCCCAACTGGGAGATCTTGTCTGTTCTTTCTAGGGGGTGGATATTGAGGACATTACCTGTATTTCTCTTAAGGCTCTGTAGAGAACAAAATCACTGATTTGGGTATGAAGTGCAAACAAGGAGACCAGAAAGCAGATCCTACAGACCACCACGTGTGCAGCAACCCCCAGGCTTTAAGCAGCAGAGAGGACTTGGGGTAATGAGTTCACCATTATGGGCAGACTAGGTGCAGCTGGCCTAGTGCTCAGAAGCAGAACCTTGTCCTCTGCCCACTCCAGCACAGCCTCCACCTTTACAGCGGAGGAGTCTCCACGGGCCTGAAGGAGCAAGCGGCACTCTCCTTTCCAACGAGGCATTGACCTCACTGCTTCTGCGGCCTAGGTCATGCCTACCCATGACCAGGGTCTCCCTGGCTCTCGATGGTTGGCAGTACAGGGAGGACAATGGGCCTGGAGACTGGGGACCTGTTCCATGTTACACTGGTATATAACCTGAACTTGTCCCAAGGAATGTTAGCCCCACAGTACATGGATCACAGGACATCCTCCTCATTCTGCTATGTCCTTGCATGGCACCCCACCCATAATCCCTCCCGGAGCCATACCTGCTGGAGCAGAGGAGTTCACAGCTGTGGGTGCTGAGGTGACAGAGAGGGGCAGTGCCAGTGGTGCTGGGGCGCTGCTTTCTGGAGGGAATATTCGGTCCTGTTTTTTGACCTTTAACTTCTTGAGGTAGGATATTTCTCGGAATTCCTAAACAATGTTAAGTTTTAGTTTTAAAGACATTAGAGGTCTCTTAAAATAAACTTACAATAGATTAAGTGGGATTTGTCCTGTGAAATTAAATAATCTTTTAAAAATCCCTATAATTAAATAGGAAAGGCTTAAAGTTCCCAGGAAGAAAGCGTATATACTGTTGTTTTCACAGGGCTCATCCCTACATTTACATAATCCAGGTGCTACGGGTGACCTAGGTGAGAAACCTCACCCTTTAGGAATAAAATGCCAGCGAGGTGATCAGTTTGTGCTGCCAACCAAGGGATGGAGTTTGGCCCAGAGCCCACATGGTGGAAGAATCTCCCACAAGCTGTCCTCAGCCTCTACATGTGCCCCTCCTCAACTAAGGGTAATATTTTAAAACAAAATAAAAACCTTAGCTGACAACTTAGTGGGGGAAGCATCACTAGACCTAGGAGGCATACTGGGACCATCCTGTCCCCAAGTCACTTCTCTCAAGTGTCTATCATGTGCTATCAGGGGCTACCACATGGTTTAAAAAGCCCCCAAGAGTAGCACACTTAGGCCAGGGTTAGGGTAGGTGACAGACAAGTGCACACCTTTAATCTTACCACCTAGGAGGAAGAGGTAGGCAGATTTTTATAGGTTTGAGGCCAGCTTGGTCTACATAGTGAACTCTAAGACAGCTAGGACTACAAAGAGATAGAATGAACTATTATTAAACATCAAAATCCAAGGAACTACCCAGGTACAGGGGACCCTTACTACACGTTCCCCCAAGTAAAGGAAGCCAGCCCAACAGGCTGCACAGGACATTATAGAAGTGCTAGAAATAGGAAAACATGGAGCTGATGAAAAAAGATCAGTGGTTTCCAGAGGCTGGAAGTGGAAAGACAAAGAGAACATGGGAAGTCTTAGGGAACAGATGTTGTAAATGATGCTTTCCTGATGGGTACGTTCCATTCTATGTTTATCAGACCCTACAGACTGCACAACGCCAAGAGCGAGCCTTAATGTAACTTATGGGCTTTGGGTGATGTTGTGTCAGTGCAGGCTCATCAACTCCCAGGGTGCACCACTCTGATGCAGGGAATTTATGCTGCGGAGGGTATGCAGGATCCAAAACCAAGCAACAAAACACACCCAGTGACAGATCTTCACGTTTCCCAAAGGAGACAAGGCTAATAAGTCACTCACTCGTTAGGGAAGAGCCTGCTGTGAGCCCTCTTGCATTCACTGGGAATTAGTCATTATTATCATAATCATTAATTATTATCATAATTATTCTGAGACTTACAGTAGGCCTTGCCCTACGGAGGTTGGCCACTTGATGACGTCTGGTGAAGAGCAACCCCTGTGCTCGAGTCTCTACACAGAAGGGTAACTTTCCCAGCTGTGCCCACACTCAGTGAATGGTAAGCAAGGTGCCAGACACCTCAGACTTACCCTCACCAATGCCAGGTGGCATAAGCAGGTTAGATAGAGGATTTCTGCCCTCAAGAAAGCAGTCCTGTCTGAACTGAGTACAGCTAAGAGCCAGGAGGGGACAGCAAGCATCACCAGGCTGTAATGGATCTTGCAGCACCACCCCAAAAGACATAAGCAGGCAGGCTGCATCGATGGCTAATTCTGCTCAGTGTCATCTTACAACTGTCCTCACCAAAGGCAGTAACAGGCACACAATGCTATGTGAGGGAGGAAAGCAGACAGGCTGAGATTCTAAAGGTGAGAGAACAACAGGCAGGCTACAGAATGGCTATAGGCGGAGAAAGACTGGAAGGGAGGGTGGAATTACAGCAGTGAACAGAGAACTCTCTCCTCAGTACTGATATGAGAAAGGGTGAGAAACGCGCGGACTGTCACCTTGTGTGACATGCAGCATGGCCATGTCCAGAAGGTGGAGGGAGCCATGGTTTCCTGCTGACAGAGTCCAGGAAGCTCCCCACCTTACCTTTGGAGTTACCCATTCCTTTCGGCTAGGATTCTGTGTCTTGACCATGCACTTGGTCCAGGCAGTGACATCCCCAGTACAGTAATAAGCGTCGCTCTTAAAGACCAGCTGGCCTGAACACTCCTTGCAGGGCAGAAGGGCCCCAAACGCCATGCCGTCAGCAACTCTGTCCAAGATCTGAAGAAACATGCCAGAGACCAGGGCTCAGGAAAGGACAGTTACCAATGCAGATGGAGAAACTCTCACACAGGCTCTATCCCTGCAAAGAGGCTGTCTCTGGGCGCTACCTTAGCCCAGGTGCCAGGTGACAACACAGCCTGGGTTTTGTATGTTTTGAATCCTTATCTCCAAGTGAAGGGTCCTACCGCAAGCACTGCACCACACAAGTGGCCCAAGTAGGCACGGTGGGTTTAGCAGGCCTGGACATGTAGCAGCAGAGAGCAGCTCTCAGAAGAGTAT
Source organism: Mus musculus (assembly GCF_000001635.26). Classification (NCBI taxonomy): domain Eukaryota; kingdom Metazoa; phylum Chordata; class Mammalia; order Rodentia; family Muridae; genus Mus; species Mus musculus. The sequence continues at coordinate 180,583,447 of NC_000067.6, read as the reverse complement.
GAACTAAATCCACGGCAAGGGCACCTGCCTACCTTGGTACTTCACCGGGTTCTAAACCAGGACAAACATGGCAATGTATGGTATGGCTGGGGTGGCCTACTGGCTGAAGGAGATGGTGACCATGATTGTTTTGAACAAAATCTCATTAAACATTGGATTTTCTCTGCTGCTCAGAGAGGCGGAGAAAGCACCTAGGAGACCACCCTCCTCAGCTGAGGACACCTCGCCATCTCAAAAACCCCTCACACTCAGTGTCCTGCCCTCTACTTCCGTACAGCCTTCTATCTGTCCTCTCGACTCCCTCTTACTGTTGTTTTCCTATGTTCACTTCCTGTCATCTGGCTGCTTGCCTACCTCTGACCTAAGGCTGACTTTACTTAATCCTACTTACAGTATACAGAAAGCTCCTGGATTAAAGGTGTTAGGGATGAGCCACACCACAACTAGAAACAGGTTTTTCCAAGCAAATGACATAATCTTGGAGGTGATCAAATATCCTGCAGCTCAGGATAAGCTCCACCGTCATGGAGCCTGGGTTTCCCTCCTGTGTGTCCCCACAGCAGGGGCACTCACCGCTGACTCTCCTGACGGCACCTGCTGCTGGTTGAAGATGAGCAGCTCCTTCAGGTCGTTGGTGGAACACGCTTTCTTCAGCTCGTCTTTGATATTCCAGATCAGCTCATTCTGAGCCTAAGGATGAGACCCCCAACTGAGATCAGTTCTTGTCAAAATCTTAACAGCTTTCTTAGCTTACATTTAAAAAGTTACATTCACTTATTAACGCGTGTACACTACTATGTTCCATAGGGCATGTTTAGAGATCCAAGAACGTGGGAGTTGATTGTCTCCTTCCACAATGCAAGGGCTTGATTTTATTGTTGCTGGTGTTCTGGGTTTTCTTTGGGAGGAGGGTCCTTTATTATGTAACTCACTATGTACATCAGGCTGACTGGCCTCTAACTCTGCCTCCCAAATGTTGGGATTAAAGATGTGTATTATGATACCCAGCCCCTAGTGTAGGCCTTGTAGATCAGGTCACTAGGGGTCAGTGAGGGGCTGCCTTGATCTTGGGGCCATCCCTGGGCACTGCGACATTACACAAAGAGGAGCGACTTCATTGCCATTGAGGCAGGGAGTGTGGGCCTCCTCCTTTTGGGATAATAAAAGGTCTGGGTTATACACTTTAGGAAGTCCAAGAGGTAACTTTTAGGGGGAGACTGGAGTAAGACAGAATCTCACTCAGGAACCCTGGCTGGCCTGACGTTCACTATGTAGCCCAGGCTACCCTCAAATTCATAGAAATTCTCTTGCCTCACTCAGTCTTTACTGGACTGTAAACGAGTTAATCAGGGCTAGCAAAATGGCTCAATGGGTAAAGCCACTTGCTACTGGCCTGATGACCTGAGTTTGACTCCATCATCCACATGGAGGCTTACAGCACCATCCCTAACTTGGCCCAGGTACCTGGATGCCCTTTTCTGACCTCTTCCAGCATCAGGCAAGCATGTGGTACATAAACATATACAGAGGTAAATAAAACACTCATTCACATAAAATTTGTATATATGATTGACTTACTTTGAAACCTCAACTCAGGTTACTAGACTAGGTAGACAGTGTTCTTCCTGGCCAGGCTCTACCGCCAGTGCCAGGCCCATCAGTGAGCCTTCCTTCTTCTGCATACCCTTGATGGGGCTGGGCTGGCTGTTTCTCCAAGGCTAGTATGACCAATTCCACCCTCAGGTTTACACCCCCCACACTCAGGCAAACCCCTGTACAATCAAAACAAAGCACAGAGAATCTCTTGTGCACTGTATGGCATCACCTGTCAATAGAAAAAGCTGTTGGCCTATTAGCTCAGGCAGGAATAGAAGGTGGGAGTTTCAGTGGGAGGAGAGGATGCTGGGATAGTTAGGTGCAGAAAGGGGATTAGCTGATGGAGATGGTCTGATGAACCTAAGAAGAGGTAACTAGCCATATGGCAGGACTTAGAATAAATGGGGTAATAAGATACAAAGTAGGGGAACTAGCTGAAGCTTTTGGCCTAGGCATTTATTCATAAGTAATCTAATCGCAGAATTGTTATTTTGGGAATTTGGATGAGGATGGAAAAGCCTACAATTACAATAAAGCCAGGCAATCCTCTCAGAATACATTTGCAAAGTATGAAGGAGACCACTTGTAAGTAAGACTGGATCCCTTATTGCATGGGTCCTGGTGTCACCCCCTCAGAAACCTGTTTCAAGAGACAGAAGTGACTGGAAATGCCTGGTCCCCATTATCTTTCCCAATACCCACTTGTAGATTTCCCTCACTTAAGCTCAAGCAGGTATATATGCGACCTCTTCTAGAACTGGGACTTTAAAATCTTGATTTCAATGTCTACAAAGTGCCTACTTTTTGCTGGTGTTATGTAGCATCTCATTCATTCTCACAACTATCTGCCAGGAGGTATGGCAGGGTGAGCCTCCACGCTCCTTGGGACAGCAGGCCAGGAGGGTTGAGCAGCAGGCTGCTCCTCCCAAGATGGAAAGGAGAGCGCTGGCCATACCGACACCAAGGAAAGACTTTAACTCCACTGACTGAGGCACCTACAAGCTCACTCCCTGCTTTCCACTCCCAGTGCTGGGCTCTCAATACCAACATCCTTATTACTACTCCCCATGGTAGGGCACACAGTGGGAGGCCAGAAGGTCTGTGAGCACAGGGCTCATGGAAATAGCAGACCTCTCTCTCTCTCAGTGATGAGTGTGCACTGGTCTCGGTGAGCAGGGTCGGCGGGCGGGCGTCTGTCACAGAGCCGAGGACTCACCTTGAGGGCCTTCTCCAGCTTACTACTATCCTTGTCCTTCCCTTTCTTAGATTTCTTTTTGGCCACTTCATCTGTTCCATCCACCTCGTCACCTTTTCTCTTTCTGAAAGAAATGCAGGACTTTATAAGAACCCACAAGACCGATGCTCAATGCAACCAGGTAACATGTCACTTTAGCCATTTTAGCTGCCCACCTGCCCTCTTAGGTACAAGTGCTACCTGCAGCCAGGCAGACAGGAGAGGCCACGCCCTTCAGGACCTTTTCTGCCAATAAGGAGGGGCCTGGAGTTCACCCTAGTGTCCAGGACGACCAGGACAGACCAAGGGCTCAGGTCACACTTCATGCTAAACCCCACATCTCTGGCGCAGAGTGACAGGGAATTGTGGAAAAGCCAAACACAACTGTAAGAACTGAGCCTGGAGTGAGACAGGGAGCTGCTCCCCAGATCTCCACGAGGCCTGAGTTCACCCTGGTACTTTCTAAAGCCACCTGCTAGGGACCAGCAGAACTTGTGGGACTATGGCGATAATGAGATCAGGCACAGAGCTGGGCATGTTCCACCTCTCCAGCATCACGTCATAAATAAAGACAGCCGGAGAATCCCAGCACCCTGTGCTGTGACAGTTCGAGGGCACCCTCACCCACTGGCCTGACTTGCTCACTTCACATTCCAAAGCCACCAGTGCTGCTCTATGAACCTGTGTTAGGACCACAAACAGTGCAAGAAGCTGCTTGGTGACAGTGGCATGGGTGTCGCTGATGAGCATGGTACAGTTCCACAAGGCTCAGCATGCTCATTAATAAGACTGAGACCCTTCCCATCCTAGATGCCGATTCCACATGTGGGCCCATCTGTTCTGATTCCAGGCCCTTCCCGCTGTTCATCTTTTTGTGAACAGTCATGATTCTCCCAGAGATGCAGACACAGAGACACCTCTGCTGCGTGACTAAGGCAACGTTAAAGGAACACAAATGCAGATCTTGGAAGCACAGCCATCACCAGAGCAAGGAAGCTTGGATGGCCACAAGGGTGGCCTTGTATGAGAAAGTGGCAGTCTGCTGTACTAACGCCTGGGTGCAGGAGTCGGGAGAGGTTCAGAAGCCCGGGAAGATGTCATGGTCGGCGAGCTGGTGGGTGGGTACTGGAGCAGCAGATGCCCTCTGCTCCTATAGCCTCAGAGCTCCTCTCTTTCTGATCATCATTATCAGAGGAATGGAATCCACAGGCTCCCCTAGAACTGTACATTCTAACCACATCCCACCTACCCTTCATTCTTGATGGCCGGGAGCTGCTTCTTCAGAGCTTCTTTGTCTTCTGCAGAGAGGAGGCTAAAGCCCTTGAGCTGACTGGCACTGTACTCAGGCCGGAAGCCCAGCTCGTCCCGCTTCTTGACAAAGCAAGTTGGATGGTACCAGCGGTCAATCATACCCAGCTGTGGCTTCTCTGGATCCACCATCTTCTTGGACAGGCGCATCTGGCCCTGTAGGGAAAATCATGAGGTATCTAGGGAATAACAAGGCAGGACAAGGACCAGCTAACCTAGGGCCTTGAGTCCAAACAAAGGCACATGAAGCCAGCTTGAAGCTCTCAAAACATTCTGAGTTTTACACCATCACAGACTGTGAGGTACCCTTAGGCCCCAGCACTCACACTCCATGAGACTGATACATGACCTGCTATGCTAATAAAGACCTTGCTTACACATCTTAAATGACTACCTACATACCTATACTTAGACAAGTAATGGTGAGTGCTACACAGTGAGTGCTAACACTTCCCCAGGGATGGGTTAAGATGCTGACACAGTATGCTGGACAGCAGTAGCACTGCACACTCTGTGATGGCTTTAGTGTGGCAACTTATCCCAATAGGGACTTTCTGTCCATCCTCACCCTCCTGTGGACTCTCTGGTTGCTATAATTAAGGTCCAATTACGTTGCAACAAGAAACAGGAGCTGGCTCTGGCCAATCTGCCAGGTGTACAATTCGCATGACTGACATTCCTGAAGTTTCTCACCTGTGAGGCAGCTGCAAAGAATTGGGCCAACAGGGGTCCTGACAATTCAGAAAAGCATACCTCAGGCTGACTAAACTCTAGAACACAGAGCAGCTGCTGCTCCCTCAGAGGCAAGAGGACCACAGTTTTGTCTCCAGTTTCTAATGGTGAAAGGTGAGAGGACATTTAGCAACTACACTTTTCTTAATTTCATGTCTGCTACATTTAGATCTTGAACCATTCTCAAAGGTCCTTCTAGTACCAGACTGTGGCGCTCTTTCTTGGGAGGTAGTAGAAGCAGGCCTATTTGATATTAAGACGTTGGTCTTCCTCTTTTATATCCCACAAACTAAACAGGCCTCCCTTGCCACGTGCTCCTGCCACATAGGATGCCATGACAGGTTCAAAGTAACAGGACTAAGAGATGGACCAGAACTGAGATGCCTGGAACCGTGAGCCAACATCAGCCTCCTCCTCCTCAGGTGGACCATCTCGGGCATCATATCATCTACCACACAGAAAACTGACTCACACTTCATAATACAATTAATGCTGAATGAATCATGGCAGCAGAGAAGGGAATGCTGGCAAGCACAGGCATCCCTCCTCCTACTGTTCCCAGCAACACAGCCAGTCATCCACTCCACCTGACAAGAACTGGTGGCAAGGGAGGCTGGTCTGTGACGTTTCTCTGATTAGACAGGAGAGTTGGAAGCAGGATAACCCACCAAACAATACCTGTCCCATGCCTGTCGACTTTGAGTAGAACTATGCTGAGTCTTCAAGGGCCCCTGTCCATAGGGGCCGCTAAGGAGAACAAGGGCCTGGGCCTGCCCAGAAGAGGAAACTGTCACCTCCCACCTTCAAGGCATTTCTGTGTTGCACTCCTTCCCCCCAAGACAAGCACCAGGGAAGTGCAGGCACCGGCACAAGCTGTACCTTCTCTATCTTCTCCAGGCAGCCCTTGCACATGCTCCTGTTGGACTTGGCGTACTCCGCTAAAAAGTCACCCAATGTCTTCTCCGCCTTGCCGCCACTTCCATCCTGGCCTTTGCCTGAAGAACCAAACACACGTCTCTGCTCAGCTCAGCAGCCTCATGCTGCAGTCCCCAAACGCCCAGCTTGTGTCTCCCTTCTCCCAGGACCCTTCCACAAGGACACTGTGTTTTGGGTAACCATAATCATCTCTACTGGCAACAACTGTGACCAATTTTTCTTTTAATTTCCACTGCACAGCCTAGGCCTACTTCAGTCTTTAAATTGTGTGTGTCTCTGAGTCTGTGTGGGTGTGTGTATATGAATGCAGGTGCCAGAAGATGGCATTAGATCTGACAGTTGGGAACTGGGAGTCAATCTCAGGTCTACCCTAACAAGTCAGTAAGCAGTGAACCATCTCTCTAGCCCCCACCTTACCTTTGGACAAGGGTCTCTTACTGAACCTAGAGATCACCAAATTAGCTCAAAGGCCGTCTAGTGAGCCCAGGGACCTGTCTGTCTCCACTGCACACACCTCAACCCTACAGCCATGCCAGGTTTTTGACCAGGGTATTGGGGATGCTTGCATGGTGTACTTTACACACTGAGTATCGCCCCAGCTGCTTACTAACATCTGTGGGGAATTACAAAGGACCCACAAAGGAGAAGGAAAGGAGTCATACTGTGTAGTGTTACAACTTCCTGAAGCCACAGTAACAGAACCATGGAACTGGAAGACAAAGTGAACCAAAGACACAGGCCCTGATGACGGTGTCAACTGGTTCAGACAAGAAAGTCAGATGGTTTAAATGACCAACGTCTCCCATGATCTTGGGCATGTGAGTTGGTCCCCAGATGGTCCTTTCTGGATAGGCTCAGGAAGGGAGTCTTGCTGAGGGAGGGTGCTGCTGAGAGTTTAAAGCCTTGTGCCAGTTTCCAGCTCACACTCTTGATTCTGGCACTGTGCCTCCCACTTGATGTCACATTTCTGTCGTGAGACTCTTGGGCCCAAATACATTCTTTCTTCTAGAAGTTGCTTGGTCATGGAGTTTTATCACAGCAATAGAGGTAGCTAATACAGAGACTTCTCCACAAATGCTGCTGTAACATCAGGAAAATCCCCCATTGTCTTCCTTACAGCTAACACAAGTTAACTTAAGCCCAGGTTCCATCCCTGGGACCCAGTGGGCGTCAGGAGAGAATCACCATGCATGGATGTAACCCCTTCCCACATATAAATAAATAAATGTGAAAATTTACAATTAAACTGAAAGGTGAGCCACAAACTGGGAGACAGTAGCAGCCACAATCCGTGTGTTTACGAAGGGTCCTTCAGAGGTAAAGCACTGAAAGTTCAGGAGTAAAGTCCACACTGGAATCACTACGGTGGGCTGGGGAGATGGCTAAGAGTGACTGTTACTCTTGTAGAGGATCCAGGTTCAATTCCCATACATGGCAGTTCACAGCATTCCAGAACTCTAGTCCTAGGGGACCAGAAGTCTTTTTCTGATTCCATGAGAACCAGGTACAAACATTTAGGCAAAACACTCATACACATAAAGTAAAATAAATCTGAAGTTTAAAAAGAGAAAAGAAACCACAACAAGCTACAAGCTGAGTGCCCCCTGGGTAAAGGCGTGGGAACAGAACTCTTCAGGAGTGCAGGATTTTGTTTTGACTTTTGAAGTAACTGCACATACACATAACCCATCCTGGAGACAGGATGGGCTGCAGGTCCACACATGAAACCCATCTGTCTCAGACACATTATCCACACAGCCTGAGGTTCTAGCCTGTCTATCATTAACTCCAACACTGCCATGAAATCAGGTGTGGAATTCTCTATCCACGGTGGCTTACAGCTCCACACTGAGTACTTCTGAGTTTTGGATGAAGGACACTCAAACTTTATCAATATTAGAAAGCTTGCTGGAGGGGCTGGAGAGATGGCTCAGTGGTTAAGAGCACCGACTGCTCTTCTGAAGGTCCTGAGTTCAAATCCCAGCAACCACATGGTGGCTTACAACCATCCGTAATGAGATCTGACGTCCTCTTCTGGTGCATCTGAAGACAGCTACAGTGTACTTACATATAATAATGAATAAATCTTTAAAAAAAAAAAAAAAAAAAAAAGAAAGCTTGCGGGAATGCAGTCAACTACCCAGAGTCACCAACAGAGGACAGGACAAGCAAATTGTGGTGCTTAAACAAAGAACACCCTTCCGTTCGGCCGCAGAGCAGGACCAAGGGCATCGCGCTGAATGAAGCAGCAGAGAAGAAAGCGCATAGATTTCCTTTTCTCCCTGAAACAAAACCCAGGCAACTCTAACCCACGAAGTTAGAAGTCAGAACAGAAGCCAGGGGTTGAAGGCGCACACCTGCAATTTCAGCACTCAGGAGGAATGCTGGCTCTGCAGTCTGTATTTATTTGTTTGGGGATGTGGTCTCCCTATATATCACTGGCTGTCCTTGAACTCACAGAGATCTGCCTGCCGAAGGTCTGTTTTTTGTTTGTTTTTAAGAAGGAAGGAAGGAGCTGGGCATGGTGGTGCACGCCTTTAATCCCAGCACTTTGGAGGCAGAGGCAGGCGGATTTCTGAGTTCGAGGCCAGCCTGGTCTACAAAGTGAGTTCCAGGACAGCCAGGGCTACACAGAGAAACCTTGTCTCGAAAAACCAAAAAACCAAACAAGAAGGAGGAAGGAATTGGCAGAGGTTTCCTCCTGGGTACCATCCGTGTACAGGACCTGGAAGTCATCAGTGGTAGGTACATCACCTACCCATCCACCCCCCCACCCACCCACCCACCCACCCATCCGTCTGTCTGTCCGTCCGTCCATCCATCCATCCATCCGTCCGTCCACCCACCCACCCATCCATCCATCCATCCACCCACCCATCCATCCATCCATCCATCCAAGCCCACAGAACACACACCATCAGCAAAGGACATCAATGTGAAAGAAAATGAGATTTTGTAACTTGTGATTCATGTGAAAGAGTTGTCTATGAGCCCTCGGTCTGAGGCCGAGAACAAAGCAGGACAAACAGGGCTATCTTGTCTGGGTCAACACCACCTGGCCGGAACCTCCCCTCTGTCTACTGCCCCTCGACGCCAAGTCATACATCAACTGGTTGCTATGTGAACAAGATAAGCCCCCAGCCCACAGGAACAAAGTTCTGATGCCCTTTTGCTGACATGTAATCTTTCTGTTAATGTTAGAATAAGCCAATAGTGTGTCGCTATGCTGAATTCCACACCCCTAAGCCCCTCACCCCATAAAAACCCCTAGCTTTACATCCGTTATCTCCTGTGTGGGATACATGTCGGTCCGGAGCTCTGTAATTAAACGTCCTCATGTATTTACATCAAGATGGTCGTCCGTTCGTGATTCTTGGGTGCATACCGAATCGGGAATTGAGTGGGGGTTTCCCCACTAGGTTCTATCAGACGCACTGGTGGGGGTGGGGTGGCTATGGGAGCGCTTTGCTCTCGTGTTTCTCTCAGTTTTCCTAAAGCACGTGCTATGCAAACCTGGCGATCTGAGTTCAATTCCTGGAGCCCGTGGGAGAGAGCCAACCCAGTAAAGCTGTCTTTAACCTCCACATGCATATTGTACCACACACGTGTGCATGCACTAACATACACACACATACACCCACAACTAATAAAATAAAAAATTAAAACCTATTAAAAAAAAAAATCCATGCAAGCTTAAAGTCTTCCTTTCCATCATCTGGAAGATAAGACACCAAACCTCACACAAGAGTCAACACGGCCCGAGGAGGAGCCACAGAAGCAACTCAGCAGATAGAGAGAGAGCGCTTGAACCCCTGGCCACACACCTGCCACGCCTCCAGCCTCGGCCGTCTTCTTGACCTTCTGCTGATCATCCCAGCGCAGCTCAGAGAAGCCATCCACCTCAACATCAGGCTGCCGGATGGAGTGGCCCACCTTCCAGAAGCAGGAGAAGTGGTACCAGTGTGGGACTTTCCCATCGAACATGGGTGACTAAGGAACATAAAGCAGAGGTGAGGGGTCGTTAGTCTCCATGCAGGCCACAATCCTGCCCCCAGCCCAGGCAGCAACAGAGGCTGCCTGATGCTCTCTCAGGTCACATGGTGACTGGCAAATGGATGAGAAACAGCTTCTGGCTTCTCATCCTGGGTATTTTCCTAAAAGCTAAAACTTATGGCTGGCCACCCCCAAATCCATCTCAGGATGACAGGGTAACCCCGGTTCCTTGTGTGTGCCACATTCTGACTTTACTGCACAGCCTGGTGTGACACACAGAATTCCTAAAGTGTCCCGTAGACCTGTTAGAAGAGCCAGGAAGCAGCACTTGAACTCAAGGGTCTGGATGGCCCAGAAATGGCTCTTAAGTACCTCTGTGGTTAAAAATAATAAGGAACGGGACCTAGATAATGAACCAGGCAGAGAAAATGTGTCAGCAGAGTGTCAGACACAGCAAGGCATACATGCACAGGTGCATAGAAGGAACGGCTTCTGCAAGGGGAACAAGGAGCCTGAGGCAGAGGCTTCCAGGCCTGGAGATAGGCTGAATACTGGCCTCAGGGAGGCACCTGATCCCCCAATGTGCCTGAGGTAAAGGCACTGGGCCACTTTTTTCGCCTATGAGGCTCTACACCCAGGGTTGCCTGTTTTAGAGATGGTGACAGCCTGAGATGAGGGAGACAACGACATTAACCCAGTTTCCTCTGGGAACACCGCAGCAACAGCAGCAGCAGCTCACAGATGGTGGCAACAATGGAGACACAGTGAGGCGAATGGGACAAGAATCTGATACTGAGTTCTCCCCCACCCCAACTTCAGAAGAGCTACTTGACACGAACTGCCTTCTGACCCACTGAGGTGAGTGCTCATTAGGGCTGCTTCAAAGGGCAGAGAGGGAAAACACATAAGCAGTATTGAAGAGATCCCCTGAAGCTTCAGGTTAGAGTCAGCCTCCTTTTAGTTACATTACAGTGCAAGGCAGAGTTGGCTAAGGAGACAGTTCAGTGGCTAAGTTGTTCCACTACAGGACCTGGGTTCTATTCCTAGCACCCAGAAGGTCGTTCACAACCATCTGTAACCCCAGTTTCAGAGGATCTGACATCTTCTGACCTCTCTTGGCACCAGGTAGGAGATGCACAGACAAACATGCAGGCAAGACACTCATTCAAAAACTTTAAAAAGCAAGGCAAGATCTGCCTAGGTGACCCAATAGGAATTATGTGCTCGGGCAGGCTCCTGAAAGGAAGACGCCCTGCTAGCCTCCTCAGGTGCCTCAAGGCCCCGCCCACTGCTGCCCTCAGGGCAGTTTTACTGAGACAGAATCTGTCCCCAGTCAGGCAGAGGAGGAAGGTGGGGGACCGGCAGCAAAGATGGCCCCTAGACCAGATAATAAATGGTGTTTTTGAGCGGACTCAGCTTCTGGCTCGAGACACTCCATCGGATCAGCAGCTTCAGATCCCCGACCCCTGTGGCAAATGGCTTATGCCGCCTGCCTCAGCCTATAGCTATGGCTCTACAAGAACAAACACCTACCACCCCCAGACTGGGTGCCCTAAACTGGGGACACCAAGAAGTACTCCCTAATGGTGCACTTGATACAAAACCAGCTCAGCTGGTAAGAGCACTGACTGCTCTTCCAAAGGTCCTGAGTTCAAATCCCAGCAACCACATGGTGGCTCACAACCATGTAATGAGATCTGACGTAATGAGATCTATAATGAGATCTGACGCCCTCTTCTGGAGTGTCTGAAGACAGCTACTGTGTACTTAAGTATAATGATAAATAAATCTTCGGGCCTGAGAGAGCAGGGTTGGCCAGCGCGAGCAGAGGTCCTAAATTCAATTCCCAACAACTAGATGAAGGCTCACAACTATCTGTACAGCTACGCTGTGTAGTCATATACATAAATAAATACATAAAAACAGAGAAGTCATACTCCATAAGAAAAACAAAGCCCTGACCATGCCAAGGCCTGGGGAGGACTGGTGGGAATGGCCGACATCCTAAGTTGTTTGTCTCTATCTAGGAGGCGTGAAATAGGCCAGGTACAGAATCCAGGACTTAGACCCAGCCTCCAACAACCACAAGGTTCACCATTTCCTTCCAGGTAAGGCAGGCTGAGAGCCCTGCCTGCAGGAAGAAGACGGCCCTGCTCAGAGAATGCGCAAATCCTCAGTTCCTTCAGGGTCATCCCTCTGCCTCCCAGTTAGGCAGCCTCACCCAGGGCTCGGAAATATCAGCTTATCGGATGCTCAGAGAACAGTCCTCTCATACAAATGTAAAAGAAGGTATTTAAATTCAAGCTCTACAACGACGGCCCTCCCAAGCTCTGGAGTAAAAGCCCAACTTTAAACTCAGATCTAAACTCCCAAGCTCCTCTAAGGAAGGAAGAGCACCGCTGTCACTCACAATAATAGTTTCTCTCACAGTCAAAAAAAAAAAAAAACAAAAAACCAGGAGGAGGGCCTTGAAGGTTAAGTTATTTAGGTCAGCCTCAGCCTACCCAGAATCCTCTTTTTCCTCTCTTCCTAGGCAGTATTGGGGGTCATCTTTCACAGAGCGGCTATTCTCTGGCTAGTACAGATGCCTAATAAAATCTGTAAAGTATGGAAGGGTCACTTCAAAGGCCAGGTGTAGTAGCACACGACTTTAATCTCATCACTGGGGAGGAAGAGGCGGGTGGATCTCTTTGAGTTCAAGGCCAGCAGGATGACAGTAAGCCAGGTCCCAAAAACCAAACAAAACCATTTGAAAGGCTGGGTGTGGCAGTAGAGGCAGGCCAGTAATTCTCAGCACTCCAGGATGGAGGCCAGAGCATCACAGACATCAGCCCTGAAATCTGGTCTCAAAACCAATCAACCTAATTCTGGGCATACCATTACCTTATACTTTACTAATATCCCTCTACTAGCTGTTACAATTGAGGAATCCCCAATCATAAAATAATATGAAAATATAAGCCGAAGACTATTTTGCTTTCCTGCTATATTCAAGACCGAGGGAATAATGGGTTTAATCTACAAACTGGCAAGGATGTAAATTTGCTTTCTCTTAAGCCCAGAGAGCTCTATTTATCTTCTCACAGGGAGGAGGGAACTGTGGGGTAAAGTTCAAAGACCTCAGTGGGAAATGGGGCTTTCAACTGTCCTTCAAATTCTAGCTATCTCCATCTTCCTGTCCCACTTCTGTGAATAAAAACTCTTAATCAAGCTCCCACACTTGACTGGGACATCTTGGGCTTCTCCTCCCCAGGGCATTCTGCCTAGCACTCAGTTCCATCAGATACAAGGCTTATCAATCCTTCCCATACCCCTTAACCTAGCAGGAGGAGCCCAGGACGGGTTCCCCATCCCGTCATAAATGCAAGCAACAAAGACGTCCCTAGCAGTTCCCGACATTTTTGTCACCAATGATAATTATAGACACTAACACCGTGCCTAGCTGCTTCTTAATAAATATGTATAGAATGTATGAGAACTGTGTCAAGCAAGAATGCTGAGCTAGGCAGTCTCTCCGAGGGCACCAAGATGACAGCTTCAGTTCTTCCCATAAGGAGAAATAATAGAAGCAGTGTGGTATCTTGGTACCCACTGGGTGAATGTCTTTTCCCCCTTCCCTCCCCCCCTTAAGAACTGAAGCCCCATTGAGGGCTAGCCTGCCTCTTCTAAAACACATTACTGCAGCTGGACAGCAAGGGAAATCAATTGCCTCGACCATTAGCAGCGTGAGCTTGGGTAACTGAGTGTTTGGGGGAGGTGGGAACAGGGCAGGTGAGAACCACACTAGCAAAGACGGGAAGGAATCTGCAAAACCAGAAGCCTAGGAGGCAGGAGCCACTGGAACGCCAGGACCCGTCATCCCACCACCTCCTGACCATCTCGGAAGCGTCAGTGAAGAGACCAGATAGCTGCAGAAAGCGCCGAGACCTCGGGAAGTTTGGAGAAAATGTTATTTCCAAGTAGAAATCAGGCCCAAAGCGAATGCACTGTAAAGAAATGGCACTGCTTTGCATAACTAAAATAGAAATACCGAGAGTGAGCGGATGTTGAAAGGATCATCAAAAATAGGCTTAAGGGGAAAAAAAAATCTTCTGTATTCATGGAGGACAATAATCTTCCGGGACAAGATAGGCCCAAATCAGAGCAGCTTTAAAGACCGCGCGCACACCCTCCACCCCGACGCCGAGAAGGCAGTGAAATAAACAAAAACTCTGCGACCATCCAGACCCAGCGAAGAGGCAGGCCCCTTGTCTTTACAAAGCCAGAGGCACTTACGCCAGATGCTCTTACTTCCCGGGCTTTTCTTGCAGGGTAAGCGCAATGTCCCGGAAGGGGTCGGCCCAATGGGCCTCAAGGACCTCCGCGGCAGCGCCGCGGGTCTTTCCCGCCCTTCTCTCCCGGTCCGGCTGAGCCGCAGGGCGGAGTGAGGCGGCCCCGAGCCCACACAGCCGCCCAGGCCGCGTCGCCCTGCGCCTCCGGCCCGGCCCCGTCGCACCTGCACCATGATGGCCATGCGGAGGGAGTCCTTGGGAATACTCTCGCTGCATTTCTTGCAAGAGGCGCGCCCGCTCTTCGCGTACTCCACTCGATAAAGCCTCTCCGAGGCCTCCGCCATCCTCCTTCTCGTGCTGCAGCGGCAGCCCGACGCCGCCGCTGGTGCGCTCCGCTAACGTGTCGGTTTCCCCCGCAAGCGTGCAGAGCCGCCTCCGCTCAGGATAGATTACTGATGCCTAGCGGCGGGACCGCCCCCCCAAGCTCGCGCGCGGAGGGCGGGGCCTCAGCTCATAGGGCGGGGCTTCAGCACGTGTCCTTGGGAGGTTGGGTCCCAGCGCGACTGCGCCTGTGCACGCTGGTCTCTGCCTCTGGGAAGGGGCCAGGGCGGGGACCCGGGGAATCTGACAGGCGCCACCCCTTTTGTCGGTTTGTCCCAGAAAGGCTTTTTGTTCGCCCAAATAATTCCACCTCACCCACTTGCATTTTTTTCTAGGTATGTCTAGAGCGAACCCTGCTGACCCTAAGTGTAGTATTCTGCTTTGCAGCCTCCACATTGCTGACACAGAAAACCAACTAAAGCCTGATTTTTCATTCTTAGTAAACTTAAATGCATAACTATAAATTCCAAGAGAATGAGCAGAACCCGTGACAGTTGGTAGTAGTTACAACAGATGTCGTGTGTTCTCATCCCCCATCTCCGCGCTAACACAGGACAGGGTGTCTCAGTGTTGCCCTGGCTGCCCTGAAACTTGTTCTGTAGATCAGGCTGGCCTTGAACTCACAGGGATCCATGTGCCTTTGCCTCCTGAGTGCTTGGGATTAAGGGCGTGTGACACCATCTCCGGCAACAGATATTTTCCTGGGGAGATCCCAAAATATTTTAGGTTATCGACAATTAAAGTTATAGGTATTGTTAAACTTGCTACTGTTAGATCTTGTTATTTAATGTAGCACTACAATCTTTAACATTATTGGTCTTTTTTTTTTTTTAATAATTATATGAGCGTGATGCAGGGTCTCACTATAAAGCCCTGGCTGGCCATGAAGATGAAGTCGGCTTCAAACTCACAGAGATCCACTTGCCTGTGTCCTAAAGTGTGGGTAAACTGCATGTCTGGCAGCAAACTGGCTGGTGAGCTGTGGCCTACTTGTCTATGAATCATTCCTGATTGAGCAGGTATGAACTGGCTCTAGGTATCTGCTTTGTGCTTCCTCTGTTGCTGCTCTTTTTCTAACCCTGCCCTCCCTTGTTGAGACCCTCTCGTGGCAGAGAGAGACAGGACACATGGCTGTTCCCTAACCTAGTCCAGGGAGTGGGGTCCTTCCACTTTGCCTTGTAACTGATCCCGTGGGTAACCACCCCAGCAAATTCTCCTTTGCTGCAGAGGGTCTAAACCAGGCAGGCTAGCCTATCTCAGACTTAAAAAACAGAAAATCTCCCAGACCAAATTACAATGTGTGAATTGCAGGCATGTTTTGCCTGTATAAATATTTATATATCATGTGTGTTTGGTGTTTGCTGAGTCCAGAAGACGTTTTCATATCTCCTGACTGGAGGAAGTTACAGATGGTTGTGAGCTGCCATGCAGGAACTGGGACTCGAACCCAAGTCCTCTGAAAGAGTAACCAGTACTTTTAACCTCTGAGCCATCTCTCCATACTCTCCCCCTTGCAATAAACAAACAAACAAACAAAAAAAAAAAAAACAGGCCGGACGTGGTGGCCTTTAATCCCAGCCCTCCGGAGGCAGAGGCAGGTGGATTTCTGAGTTCAAGGCCAGCCTGATCTACAGAGTGAGTTCCAGGACAGCCAGGGCTACACAGAGAAACCCTGTCTGGAAAACAAAACAAAACAAAACAAAACAAAAACAACTTAGGAACCGTTGCATTTACTTGGAAGTCTTCAGAATGTCCACAAACAGCTGCAGCTTGCCCACTACAAAGACATGTGCAGTGAAGAGCACACGTCCGTCATTTGTCCACTCATCTTTAGTCTGTCTGCAGAAATGCAGGATTTAATGTGATAGCTACTTCAAGCCATTGCTGCCTTGACTTCCCCACCATGATGGACTAAGAGTAAAATAAACCCTTTCTCCATGACTCACTTTCGCCATGTCATTGTATCATGGCGATGAGGAAGGAAGCCAAGACAGCTTAAAATGTTTTTTTTTCTAAATTCCATATTATAAATATGTACACTCAGACAGACAGACAGACATGCACACACCTATATGTTTCGGACATAGAGTCTCATGGAACCCAGACTTATCTTTATCTTGCTATATAGCCAAGGTTGGCCTTGAAATCATTGCCTGCCTCTGTTGTCCCAAGTACTGGGATTACAGTGTATGCTGCTATGCTTAGCTCTTAATATTATTAAGGAAAATCCATTTTGTTTATGTATATGTGTGTGTGGGGATATGTACCCCGTATGTGGTTGTGCCCTCAGAGGCTAAAAGAGGGTATCAGAACTTCCGAAACTGATGTGACAGGGGGTTGTGAGTTACCCATCATGGGTACTGAGAAGCAAACGTGAGCCTTCTGTAAAAGCAATATTTCTATCTGGAAGCCATCTCTTGAGCCCCTACTATTATTATTATTTTAAACATACTTTTGGATTGCCAATAAGAATGAATATATATATTCCTTTTCTTCTCTTTCCTTCTTTTCTTTCTTTCGTCCCGGCTCAGTGACTCGCTTGCTTCACCACATGTGTAGCTGGGACGCAGGCGGACACAGCTGCCCCAGCAACACTGACTTTCTTGTATACTTCACCAATCTTTTCCACGTCCTCTGTGGATTTCCTGTGCTACTTTTGCCGGAAAGACTTCCCCACGCCATTTGTTAAATTTCATAGCTTCACAAAAGATTTACTTATTTTTATCTTGCCTGCATGTATATGTACATATGTATACTGTGTGCACACTCATAGAGGCCAGAAGAGAGCACTGGTTGGAGCCTCTGAAACTGGAGTTACAGACAGGATGAGCCTCTGTGTGGGTACTGTGAACCAAACCTGGGTTCTCTGGACAAGAAAACTCCCAGTAGCCCTTAACCTCTGAGCTATATTGCTAGCCTCCAGTTTGTGTGTGTGTGTGTGTGTGTGTGTGTGTGTGTGTGTGTGGGCGCGCGCGCGCGCGCGAGCGTTTTAATGACATAGACTTGTCTTACTTATTTCCCTTGTTTGCTCTTAACTTGTGAATGCTCTCTCTTTCCTATAGTTTAAGGCCCAAGGCTGAGATTAGACATAGAAAGTTCTATGATGAAGGAAAAAGGAGCCTGGGCCAGTGGATTAGCGAGGCTGTGGCGTGGAGGCAGCTCTGTGTTGCTTTGCTGGCTGCCTCCACCATACATGCCTTTTCTACGCCTCTTCTTTCCACCGATGTCAGATAAGAAGTGTGTTGTTATTTCTTTTTCTTGCATTTCTGGGGATGGAGCCCAGGACTAGGCAAATCTTACTGCTGGGCCCAACAGCCTTACTGTCTTTACAAATTTTTTACATTTATTATGGAGTGTGTGTGTGTGTGTGTGTGTGTGTGTGTGTGTGTGCGCGCATGCGCATAGGGGCTAGAAGACAATTTGTGGGAGCTGGTTTACGCCTTTCATGTGGGTCCTGGGATTGAACTCAGATCCTCACGCTTGGCTATAAGTGCCTGAACTTGCTGAGTCATCTCACCACCTAGCCTTACAGGTACATAATATGTGAATTATCTTGTAGTCTTAACCCTTAGCCTAGGACCTGGCATATGGTGGCTATTCAATGAAAATGTACTGAATGAACAAATGATGCATATGTAAATAAATATGTACAAAGAAGGTGGGTGGTTTTATTTTTCTTTAAAAAAAATATCAGGACAGATGCCCAAGGATATACTGAAGAGTTGGGAGCATTGTGTGATGCCATTGTTGGCTAGTTAATTCCATTTATCCCAGGCAGGCAGAGCCCAGTCATGTTTCAAGGGCTCTACCCACGTGGAGCAGTATCTGCTGAGCACATTTCTCACAGAGCAAATAAACCCAGTTATTTTAAAACACAAGGCCAACATCATGGAACTCACAATTGCCTCTGAAAATTATGTTCCCTGCTAAGCCTACGCAGTTGTCCTGGCTGCTGCTTTTCTGTCAAGAGTGGAGCTTGGTTGTGTGGGAAGAGCCATCGCAGGGAGAAGGAACTGGGCCCACAGCCCATCTGAAGGCTGACGGAGAGCCCCTGGACACAGTGAATCCTTCCTTTGTCCCTCTGGTGATGGCAATGCAAGGGGAGGTGTGCGTCCTCCTAGCTAGTCCGAGAACCTTCAGCATTGCTCAGTGCCGGCATGGACCTTATAAAAAGAAGATCATCTTGATTTTTGAAAAACATGCATACGGGAGGGTAGGAAAGTCAACTGCAGATAGACACAACTGTTAGTTGATTCTGTTTGTCCCGGGCAGGTGGAAAATAGGAAAGAAAACTATCCCAGTTAAAGAGGGAAAATAGTCTCACCAAACCAAAGTTACTACAGCCCAGTTGGGAAGCCTCATGCTTAGGAAGCCAGGTTCCTTTGTCAGTAGTTACAGAAGTCTAATCAGAGTGTAGATTTCTTAACTGTATTTGCACACAGGCGCTTTTCAATTGCGGTGATTTATTTTTCAATAACACTTCCTTTAAAAAAAATAGCTTCAAAAATTCTGTCATTCTCCTTTCCATATAATTTCCAAGGGCAGAAAATTTCAACTAGAAATGAATAAACACGTGTAATTTCACTTTTTTTTTTAAGATTTGATTTTTTTCAATTACAGTTGAGTCTTACTGCAGCATGATTTATTTGACATATTGAGAAATAACTGAGGCAGATCTTGTTCCCTGGAAGAACAATTACATGCAGTGAGATCCTCAGGATTTTAAAACAGGGAGGGATTGTAGAGGCATGGGCGGGGGAGACGCTAGAAAGCAGAAGTTTCCTGTTTTCTGAAGGTCGGTTGCCCAGCTGGGGCAGCCTGGAATGAGTGTAGAGTGGCCCAAGGTGTCCTCCATGCCTCCATGGTGACGTGATTCATTGATGAGCTGTGGTCAGTGTTCTCAGAGGCCCATTCTGCAGCACCTAGGTGAGGGGGTCGGCTGGGGCATAGACCTCAGTAGTGGTCAGCAAGCCCTGAAATTACTCATACGTGGGAAGCTGGGTCAACTCAAGCCAAGCTAGGTCATCCGACTGTCCCAGAGATGGTACCCGAAGGACCAGGCTCCTCTCCAGGGTATTTAGGGAACCTGACCCATGAGGACCTTTCTAGAAAAGCCTTGAGTTAAAAACTCAAGGCATGGCTAGCTGTGGTGGTGCATGCCTTTGATCCCAGCCCTCAGGAGCCAGAGACAGGCGAATCTCTGAGTTTGAGGCCAGCCTGGTTTACAGAGTGAGTTCCAGGACAGCCAGGGCTACACAGAGAAACTCTGTCTTGAAAAAACCAACCCCCTACCCCCACCAAGAAAAGAACTTAAGGCCAGAGCTTGACACTTGCCACAGCCCAGCCTAAACGACATGTGTTTCCTTTCACCAGGTGTTAGATCCTTCTTTATAGTAATCCCCTGTGTATCTGGCTTTTCTGTTTGTCTTAGTCCGTTCAGGCAGCTATAACGAAATTCCACAGACTCAATGGCTTACAAACAACAGCAGTTTGTTCTTCACAGTCCATAAGCTGGGGAGTCCAAGATCAGGGTATCGGGAGAGGTGGCATCTGCCTCCTCACAATGGATGTGTTTTCCATCATAGCTCCTCGTGGCAGAAGGGACAAGGAAACCTCGGGGCCTCTGTGTATGTTGTACTTGCATGCGAGTTTGCATATATGTGGTGTATGCATGTGGGTATGGAGGGCATCAAGTGTTCTGAGCAGACACCACCTTGTTCCTTTGAGACGGTTTCTCATTGAGCCTGGAGCTAGGCTGACAGCCAGCAAGCTCCATCCTCTTCTCTGCCCCCTGCCCTGACAGCGATGGGGTTACAGGCTCATGTGGCTAAGCCCTATTTCTTCTTCTTCTTCTTCTTCTTCTTCTTCTTCTTCTTCTTCTTCTTCTTCTTCTTCTTCTTCTTCTTCTTCTCCACATGGGAACTGGGGCTTTGAACTTGGGTCCTTGAGCTTATACAGCGACTGCTCTTACTGAGCCACCCCCCACCCGCCACCCCCCAGCCCCTGGGGCCTCTTTTATAAGGGCACCAGTCACCTCTCAAAGGCCTCACATTCAAATACCTTCAGAATTCTGCAAGTGGAGCAAGACAGATGGCTCCGTGGTCAAGGGCTCTTGCTGTCCTTCCAGAGGGACCCAAGTTCAGCTCCTAGTGGCATGGCTAGGTGGCTTACAACAGCCTGAAACTCCAGTTCCAGGCGATCCAACACTTTCTTCCGGTGTCTGTGGGTATCCACATGCACACGTGCGTACATGTGTGTACACGCACACACATATGTACACATAAATAATGACGATGATGAAAATAGGATTGAACAAGTAAATTCGGAGGGATCATAAACATTTAGCCCATTGACCCTCCTAGCCTGTGAGAGCCTTTAGGACAGTGACAATGTCTTCTCATCCTTCAGTTCCAGCACTCAGCACAATGTTTGCACAAAAAGAATTCCATAGGCTGGAGAGATGGCTCAGTGGTTAAGAGCACTGTCTGTTCTTCCAGAGGTCCTGAGTTCAAATCCCAGCAACCACATGGTGGCTCACAACCATCTGTAATGGGATCTGTTGCCCTCTTCTGGTGTGTCTGAAGACAGTGACAGTGTACTCACATACACAAAATAGATTTATTTTGGAAGAACAGCCGGTGCTCTTAACCGCTGAGCCATCTCTCCAGCCCCAATAAATAAATCTTAAAAACAAATAAACAAACAAACAATTCCATAAAGGTTTGCAGCTTACATGAGCAATGGCAGTGGCCTCGTTATAGGTCCAACTCCAGAGCGGTACAGCCTTGTCAGCCATTGCCTAGTAAAGCGAAACCTATCCATGATTACGTTTGTAGGTGTGCTCTAGGAAAACTTGTGCTTGAGTAATGGGGAGGCAAGAAGATTACAAAGGTGTTTGTAGATTTTTTATAGTAGCACCCAGTGGAACTAATATAAATACTCACAAAAGGTAAAATAAATACATACATTACAGTGCACTCGCCCAACAAGAGTTCCAACGCAAGCTGGGCGTGGTGGCACACGCCTTTAATCTCAGGAGGCAGAGGCAGGTAGATTTCTGAGTTCGAGGCCAGCCTGGTCTACAGAGTGAGTTCCAGAACAGCCAGGGCTACACAGAGAAACCCTGTCTCGAAAAACCAAAAAAAAAAAAAAAAAAAAAAAAAAAAAGGAGTACGTATCAATCCACACAGACCTCAAAAACAGCGCTAAGTGAAAAACCATATCCGAGTTACTAAATTCCTTTAGCGTGTGTAGGTGCATTTGTACAAAATCCAAAGCCAAGAAAAAAATAGGATCAAATACCGCTTAAGTTGCTTACCTACACCACACTCCTTAAAGAAAGTAAAAAATGTGGCCATGCAATATTGTGAAAATATCTCTTACATGCTAAGAGAATTCAACTTTTGCTGATCTCACAGCCAAAGTTAACAGTACACCTTAAAATCATTTAAGATTTAATGCTGCTCTCCTACAGTGGGCTCAGCCTGTTTGTTTAACCTATCTTTAAAGAAAACAGTGTAACAACTAATCTTACTTGTCCTGGTCTGGCCCCCCTCCAGTAATCAACTTTTACAACCTAAGCTAATTGCACAGCTCTAATCACACTCTTCCGCTCTCTGACCCAGATCACTCCTGGGTTATCTGCTGAAAGCAGCAAACGCAGAAGTTGGAAGCAGCTGCCTAAAAGCTTGAAAGCCACCATTTATGGATATTGGTTGTTGAACAGTGATGTTGGAATGCTATTTGTTGTCTGGGTCATTTGGGACTACTTGGAACCAGTGACTTAATCCCTTAAAAAACTCTGTTAACGACTTTTGTAAACTATCTCATTCCTTCCCCATGCAAAGCTTTTTATGCTGTTCAGTAAATACAGAGAGACAGATCCATGGAGTTCACACAACAAACCAACACAGAGACTCACACAGTCACAGAGACAGTCAGACAGATACACAGGGACACACAGACACATAGACACACACATGAAGCTCACACAGCAGACCAACACAGTGACACACAGAGACAGAAGAACAGATACGCATGCACACACAGACAGACACATGCAGCTCACACAGCACACCAACACAGAGACACAGATGGACAGATACACAGGGATATACAGACACACTCAACTCACATAGCAGACCAATACAGAGACACACACAGTCACAGAGACAGGTGGACAGATACACAGGGGGACACACACACACAGAGATTCATAAGACAAAGCTTCAGGCAGGTACAAATGCAGACTCACACAACAGAGAAACAGAGGACAGAAGACACAGGGACCATGAAGTAGAAAATTCAAAATCTGGACGCACTCTTGGTTAAAAAATTCCGAGGGGAAACTGGTTCTCTCTCTTAATGAGACTTTATCTATGCATTATTAGAGACCCAGGGCTAATCACTAATGTATATAATCTGTGCAAAAGTGTTGACATTTTAAATAGTTATTTTAGGGGGCTACGTGAAGTAAAATGGAGGCAGAAAACACGAGGGACTTCAATTTTTTTTTCAGCTAGAAGACGAATGTATGATTATTTGGATTCTTTTGAAAGGTTATATATAATATATACATTCCTGTATTTCACCACAAAAAAATCTCAAATAGCATCAACAACGTGAAGCCCAGGTGATGTTCTCTCGAGCACTTCTGACAGGAGTCTGGCTTCAGAGGTTGAAAGCGGCAACTGAGAGCTCACAGCTGACTGTACAGGGAATGAAACGATCTGATGGGTGGTTTTGACAGTGCTCCCTATCTATCTCACTGTGCCTGTCTGTGAAGTGCTGTCCAGACTGAAGGAGCGGGCAAACGAGGACCAGCCAAAGGTGGTGTCCCTAGTCTCCTGACAGGCTCATTCTTCCATCACGCAGTCCATCCTGACAACAACATTACAGGGAGAATGGCTGAAAAATCCTCCTCCCATCTCACCAATGCACTGAGCCCGGTGAACACAACACATCTGTTAACAGATGTTTTCTACAGGTCCTTGTTAAATACCAAGGGCAGTGCCCTTGTCTCTGGGGAACCCAGAGCCAGCCCCTCAGCAAGTCCAGAATATAGTTTCTGTTAGAAGGGGCCAGTGAAATGAGTCAGCAGGTAAAGGTGCCGTGCAAACCTGACCACCCGAGCTCAGGTCTCTGGACCCACGTAAAAAGGCCAACTGTGGCAGCATCTGTAATCCTAACGCTTCTTCCTCCTGGGAATGAGATGGCAGGAAACTTAATCACTTGGAAGCTCAGCAGGACAGGTATCCTGGAGAACACAGCAAAAGCAAGAGAGATTCGTGCTTAACACGATACAAGGAGATAACTGGCTCCTAAAAGCTGTTCTCTCAATACCACACACGTGTCGAGGCATGTACATGCCTGCACCCATAATACACCATAATCCCCTGTCTTAGGCAGGATTTTATTGCTGCGAAGAGACACCATAACCATGGCAACTCTAAATAAAAGAAAATATTTAATTGATGCTGGCTTACTGTTGTAGCTTCTCAAAAGACCCTCACTTACAAAGACCACAGAGACCGCCATTGTTACAAAATGCATGAGGATTTTACCTATCCAACATGTTGGGGAACCCCCTCTCAGCACACAGGCTGGAGGAGAGACCCAGAACAAAGAAAGAACACACTTTGTATAGCTTTGTAACCAGGGTAGTTTGGCTTATTTTAATTGGTGTAGCCAATAACCTTTTTAGACATTGGTTGGTTTGTATAGGGTGACTCTCATTTTGTCTGTCCTTGAGGTTTTAACTGTGAGGAGGGGCAGGGGAATTGTAAATCTTGTTTTGGAAGTTTAGTAATTTTGACTGTTAAAACAGTGTTTCTGTATTTGTTTAGTCAGCCAGCTTTTTTTTTTTTTTTAAATCTGGCTCTATACTTGGCCTGCTAGTACAGTTTCAAAAGTCCTTTTGAAGGGGGAAGGTACTGGGTAGTCTTGAATTTATTTTGGATATTACATGTATGGGCCAAAGGTTAAGAACAGAAAACAGGATAAGGAGGGGTAGTGAGTAGGGCTAGGTAGGGACCCTTGCATCAATGCTCAAGGGTCTGAGCATGATCCAGGTGCATGCAGATCAGATCTCTGACTGGAACTGCTAAAATGTCTTTGGGGTACCCGGCTCATCTGCTGTCACCAGTTGTGATCAGACTTTTCTTTGTACCATTTGCAAGCCTTTTAACTTAGCATACAGATCATTATTATAACAACATATGGGTTTCAACACATCATTTAAGACAGTGATGGGCATGGGAGCCCCATAAAGGATCTCAAAAAAAGTAAGACTGAATTAAGAGGGAATATTTCTAGTTTTAAATAGGGCAAGGGGAAGGCACACTACTTAGTCTGTGCTAGTAGCCATGGTTAATTTTGTCAAGGTTTCTTTTAGAGTTCTATGAATCCTTTCTACCTGTCCTGAGCTCTGAGGTCTGTACACACAATGTAATTTTTATTTGACCTCTAAATACTTGGTCATGCCCTGACTTACCTGGGCAACAAAGGCAGGGCCATTATTTGACCTTATTGGTTTTGGCATTCCAAATCTTGGAAGAATTTTTTTCAATAATCCTTTTGATGACTATCTGAGCAGTCTTATTTTTACAGGGAAAAGCTTTTATCCATTTCAAGAACGTTTACAAAAGCCAGAAGGTAAATATATATATATATATATATATATGTCTTATTCAGGGTTTCTATTCCTGCACAAACATCATGACCAAGAAGCAGTTGGGGAGGAAAGGGTTTATTCAGCTTACATTTCCACATTGCTGTTCATCACTAAAGGAAGGTGGGACTGGAACTCAAGCAGGTCAAAAAGCAGGAGCTGATGCAGAGGCCATGGAGGGATGTTCTTTTCTGGCTTGCTTCCCCTGGCTTACTCAGCCTGCTCTCTTATAGAACCAAGACTACCAGCCCAGAGATGGCACCACCCACAAGGGGCCCTCCCCCCTTGATCACTAATTGAGAAAATGCCTTACAGCTGGATCTCGTGGAGGCATTTCCTCAACTGAAGCTCCTTTCTCTGTGATAACTCCAGACTGTGTCAAGTTGACACAAAACTAGCCAGTACTATACACACACACATATATATATATATATTCCCCCCCCCCCCAGTAAAGTCTACTTCCCAGTAGACTCTAGGTCTTTTTGGCAGGGCACACACTTGTGCATCACCTGCTCTATAAGGTGTTTTAAACCTGGTACATGGTACTTAGTCTTGGAGAATGTCTGGATGAGCTTGCTTATCCCTAAATGAGTCTACTGGTGCATCTGTTTGATCATAGCCTCTACTTGTCTTTGTGGCAGGATTTTCCCCACCCTGGAGGTGTCCCCCTAAGTCCTCTGCTGTGTAGGCAAACTCGGGCTCCGTTGCCAGGAGCACCAGCAGGGCCATGGCTGTAACTGCTTTGCTTCTCAGTCTATCATGTTGTTGTCCCTTGGTATCATGGTATCTGTCTTCTGGTGACTAGGACAGTGGATGATGTTTACCTTGGCAGGGTCATGGAGGGCTTCAGTAGAGCCAGTACTACTTCTTTGTTCTTAATTCCTTTTCCTCCCGACGTCAGTAGACTCCTCTGTTGATATATGGCCTCATGGACATGGGCTGTGGCAAAAGCGTACCTGCTATCCGTGTAGATGTTGAGTCTTTTTCTTTTTCTTAATTTCAAGGCCTTAGTGTGGGCGATCAGTTCTGTCTTTTGAGCCGATGTGTTCTCTGGCAGGGCCAGTGTCCAGCGATCTATCACAGCTACTGGTCTTTCAGATCCTCACGCCAGTCTTGTATGGGAGCAGGGTAGCTGAGTTCAGACTTGTGGGGGACAAAAATGACTCTATCAGAGTTGAGCAACAGAGTCTGGTAATGACTCATCCATCAGGGCTGATCCATATTTTCTAGGGTGTGCACCAAGTTTTGTCCCAGAGTCAATTTATCTACATCCTTGACAAGTAACGTTATAGCAGACAAGCAGGCCATCCTGTAGCCACAGGGTTTAATTTTTATAGATAAGTATGCCACAGGTCCTTTCCAGGGCCTCAATCTCCGAGTAAGCACCCCTTTTGGCAATACCTTTGTTCTCAGTCACATCTGGGAGGCCTAAAGCTGGAGCCGACATTAGGGCAGTCTTAATGGCATCAAAGGTCTGTTGTTCTTTATTTTTTTCATACGAAGGGCTGTTTATCTCTTTAATTTAGCAAATTCTGGAATCCACAGTCTGTAAAGGCCTGCAGTGCCCAGGAGTTTTTAACTTGTCTTGAACTGGTTGGTGGGTGTATTATATGAACATTTTTTTTAGCTGTAGAGAGCCACCATTGCCCCTCTTCTTCTTCTTGTTGGGGGCAGTCTCTCATCCACTGTCTTTTTTCTTTACAGTAAACACATTGACCTTTAGCCAAAGGCTCTCTGCAGCTGCCCAGCTACAATCTATCTTACTAGCCTCTCTAGCTTTCCTGACTATTGTGGCCAATAATTTATATAAGTTTCTCTCTTGTCTCTTATCCCTTTTTAATTTCTTGGCTTCCTTTTTTGTTTGTTTGTTTACCATTTTTAAGTGCTAGCATTATCAGCATGTACCACTTTGCTAGGTTCTAGTCTTTGTTATGTGTTTCATTACAAGCATGTTAGACCACTACATATTGTTTTTCATAACAGACAACCTTGAAGCAACATGAAAAAGCAGGTTACAGACAAACAAAACTTCATTATTCACATGTTACACATGTATCATTAAAATGTTCACAACACTGTATTTGGGGGTAAAGAACCACAGGTAAATAGCCTGATGTGAATGAAAAACAAAATAGTCTGTAACTCCTTGGAAAGTTTGTGAAGAGCCATCATCGTATTTTTAGACATGACCCACATTTACAGCAAGGCATGACCAGGTGGGAGGAAAAAGAGGCTGTAGTCTCAGGGGAACATATGAATTAAATAATATCTTGATAGAACACAAACTAGTGATGCCTAAATATCAAGTTACCAGAGAACTTGCTCATCACTCACCATGTACTTAGTTACCATAAACACCTTCTGAACAACACCAAATCTACACACATTTCACATAAGCAAGCTATACATGCCATTGGTAGCTGAACATTTTTCAGTGTTTATCTGTCTGTCATACATATACCTTCTTTGGTGAAGTGTCTAGTCAAGTCTTTTGCTCATTTTTAAACAATTTTTATTGTTGGGTTTTGGGAGTTTTTTTATACAAATCTTTTATCAGGTCGATGTATGAAGTCATGAAATGTGATATGCTGCTAAACCCAGAACTCAGGAGTGGGAGGCAGGAGGACCAGGAGCTCAAGGTCATTGAACTATATAGGGAGTCTGAAGCCAATCTGGGTTAGACTCTTTTAAAATAAACAAACCATAGCAAAACCAAAATGAGCAACAAGTCAGACACATGATTTAAAAATGTCTTTTTCCAATCTCTGTCCTGTCAACTGGAAACCAACAGAATGACAGTGTAGCTTTAATGAGTAACACTCTATTTGTCATCTTACCATTTGAACTGTTAAGGACAAAACTCTTGTTTTAAATGTAAGCACTAGTCACTCCACAGGACCTTTGACTACCAGATGGAGTCTTAAGGTACATGGCATATGGCCCGTGATAACAGTCATAAAAAGAGATAAGCCACTGATTTTCATTAAAGATCATATACACAAATTAGTGTTCCAGGGAAGGAAACTTCAAAATATTTCATTGGTCTCAGGAAATAAAAAGCGAGCAATATTATTAATAGTAGACACACTTTTATCTAATTAATATTACTTGGCTAGAAATCATTTACGATGTGACAAGAAGGATGCTGGATATATGTTTAGGGTATTTCAAAACATGCACTGTAGGACTGTATTTGGCATCTACGCGAGAGAGGAACACTGGTGCCACTGCTGCAAAAGAGGGCTAGGGAACCCTTGTTGACTAGCAAAGCCTGTGAGATTACGTGTGATATGAAACTATGTTCAGCAAGACAACAGAAATGAAAATCATAAGTCATCACATACTAGCAAGGCATTATTGCTTTTTTTCTTTTCTTTTACTAGCCTTGTGGCTCCAGAGTATGTCTCTCCAGAGATAATTTTAATTTGGCAGAAAACTCTGTCAGCAATCAGCAAGGTCAAAGCAGTTTGTAGTTTTCCTCCGAATTCAGATTGAAGCAGGGAAGTTTTTTCAAGGACTGTTATTTCTGGCAGCTGTGGTCTTGAATTTATTTACACTGACAGAGAAAAGGAAAATTCTTTATTTGTAGTCTCAGGCATTAATCTCTTAAGGCTTGGTGTCCACCTTCTGCAGGAATGGGCCTCTCATCTCAGAACTCTCTCTGATCTCCTTTATCTCTAGTCTTACTTTTCCTCACTGTTAATCTCTTTGTCACTGTCATCTATCTCTCCTGAGTCTGTAGAAGCTTTGCTCTTTTTGCAGTCTTAACTCACTTTTTTCCAGACCTCTATCTGTGCACATCTGTCTTTCTCATCTTCTCTTTCTTTCTTTCTTTCTTTTTTTTTTTTTTTTTTTTTTTTTTTTTTTTTTTTTTGTTGTTGTTGTTGTTGTTTTGTTTTGAGACAGGGTTTCTCTGTGTAGCCTTGGCTGTCCTGGAACTCACTCTGTAAAACAGGCGGCCTCTAACTCAGAAATCCTCCTGTCTCTGCCTCCCAAGTGCTGGGATTAAAGGTGTCCGCCACCACTGCCCGGCTTCCTTTTTTAAAAAAAAAAAAACTCTTGTTTTTACCTGTTACCTTGGTCAGATCGGCACGCTGCTGGGCCTTGTGGCCTTTTGCAAAACTCACCTCCGCTCCCTGCCCCCCCCCCCCCAAGCCACACAGCCCTGAAGGTGAAGGGAGCAGGGAGCGCAAGGGGGATGGGAATAGGGGCCCATCGGGGAGCTAGCTGCACTCCCAGGAGCTGAACATCAGATTGGTGGCCCCTGAAAGCCAACCCCAAAGCTGGGCTCCGGGCCCGCGGCCACTCTTTCAGCCTCCTCCATGTCCCTTTCAGCAGTCTCAACATCCAGGGCCACGGCCCAACAGTTACAATAATAAAAGGGGAGTCGTCAGTCTAAGTCCAAACACATAGAGACACGGAAAACACACACAGAAACGGTCCAGATAAAGTGTTACAATAATACCACAAAAACAAAACCAATCCAAACACAGACACAAACAGAAACCTTCCTCCAGGTGACCACCACAGAATCAAAACCAAATTAGACTTTACGATTACTTCCCAGCCCAGATGGAGATAGACCTTTTTTGGGTCCTTGTCCTAGCAGGGAGACCAGAGCATCCTCTGAGTCTCTTGGTCCGTGATGTTCTGGCAAGTCGGCCTGTCACTGTGATCATCCAGATGGGCTCCTCTCCACGAGAAGGCCCCCCAGAAAGCCAGAAACCAGAACCTGAGCAAACCAGAATCAGGGGTCACACAAGTGGACAGACAGACAGACAGACAGGGATCCCACTTTACCTCTGATGCATTGTGTCTGTGTCCCCCTTGAGGAAGGTGTTCCTGGCCAATGCACCAAATGTTGTAGCTTGTCAAAAGACCCTCACTCACAAAGACCACAGAGACTGCCATCATTGAAAAATGCATGAGGATTTTACCTATCCAACGCAGGCTGGAGGAGAGACCCAGAACAAAAAAAGAACACACTTTTTATACCTTTGTAAGGGCTGGATATAGGCACCAGGGTAGTTTGGCCTTTTTTTTGGGGGGGGGTTGGTTTTTTGAGACAGAGTTTCTCTGTATAGCCCTGGCTGTCCTGAGACTCACTCTGTAGACCAGTCTGGCCTCGAACTCAGAAATCCGCCCGCCTCTGCCTCCCAAATGCCACCACACCGGGCTAGTTTGGCTTATTTTAATTGGTGTAGCCAATAACCTTTTTAGACATTGTTTGGTTTGTATAGGGTGACTCTCATTTTGTTTGTCTTTGAGGTTTTTAGTGTGAGGTGGGGCAGGGGAATTGTTAATCTTGTTTTGGAGGCTTAGTAATTTTGACTGTTAAAATTATGTTTTTATATTTGTTTAGTCAGCCAGCTTTTTAAAAATCTGGCTCTGTGCTTGGCCTGCTAGTACAGTTTCAAAAGTCTTTTTGAAGGGGGAAGGTACTGGGTAGTCTTGAATTTATTTGGATATTACCATTACGTCTTTTAGACTTGACTGTGGTGGTGACAATGGCCATTCCACAGGGAGGCCAGCTGACCCGTGCTGGGAAAGAGCATCCCCTTGATGGACTCACCACGTTTTAGGTTCTGGTCCTTGATTTAGTCTTATAACCCAGATTTGTACACATATTCAGAGAGAAGCAGTTGGGAACCAATTGGGACAATGATATGTAAATCATGATGCGAGTTTCTTATTTTACTATGGGAAATACCAAAGTTTGGTAGACTCAGAACTACAATCTATGGGCCCAGCTGTGTTGTCCCTTTGGGAAAGTGACTGAAGTCAACTGAGGGTCTGAAGGGACAGATTCGGGTGTTAGAGCTTAGGCTTGCAATAGCTCCAGGATGTCAAAGGGTTCTATCTTGGTGCTTCTGGGAATTGCATGGCAAATTTTCTGGGAAGCTGCAACATACAGACTACTTATCCCAGACAGGGAGCCCATGTCAGACCAAAGTACTGATACCACCGAAGTCCAGCCTGGACACTAATGAGTTTTATTGCGGTTACTTACAAGAATATGTATGGGTAAGGGGTTACAGGAGCAGAAGTGACTCACAGAAGCTGCGTCACTAAGGCCCACCCCCGCAGAGGTGACAACTCACAAGCAATGGGAACCTGGAGCTTACTGCACAGCCTACAGGCAAATCAACATGTTGAAGAGAGTCCTTGCAGGTGCCTCAGTTGGTCTAAAACTTCTTCCAGGCAGGGCTGCTGGTTTCTGCTGCTTCCAGGCAGCTGGTCTGGTATCAGAGTTTTCTTTGCTTTGTCTGAGAAGGGGCTCTCAGCTTTTGTTGCTTATTTTGACAGGGAGGGGCCTGGTAGATCCACACAGTTTCAGGAACTTCCTGAAGCTATTTTGAGTTGTTTACCTTCCTGCTTAAAGAGCTTCCCCACTGGGATGGCATGCTTCAATCTCCCAGGAAACTGTTACACAACAGAGGTGGTGAGACCTTCAAGAAGTAGGGCCAAGGGGCTGGAGAGGTGGCTCAGTGGTTAAGAGCACTGACTGCTCTTCTGAAGGTCCTGAGTCCAAATCCCAGCAACCACATGGTGGCTCACAGTCATCTGTAATGAGATCTGATCCTGATCCCACTTCTGCAGTGTTGGAAGACAGCTACAGTGTACTTAAGATAAGATATAATAATAAATAAATCTTAAAAAAAAAGTAGGGCCAAGTTGGAGGTCTTAGGTTATGTAGTCATGCTCTTTTTTTTTTAATATTTATTTATTTATTATATGTAAGTACACTGTAGCTGTCCTCAGACACTCCAGAAGAGGGCGTCAGATCTTGTTACAGATGGTTGAGATGGTTGTGAGCCACCATGTGGTTGCTGGGATTTGAACTCCAGACCTTCGGAAGAACAGTCGGGTGCTCTTACCCACTGAGCCATCTCACCAGCCCTGTAGTCACGCTCTTGAAGGGACATGCCATTCAAGGGATAGCAGGACTTGCTCTTCTTTCACATCCTTGCTGTGATCCATGTAATCTCTACCATGAAGCTTCTACCTCACCACAGGCCCAAAAGTTGCAGGGGCAACCGACAGCTGATTAGCAGCCTCGAGCCTGCATCCAGGGTGCTGATGAAAGGCTGTTGGAGGTAAGGCAGCATTCAGCATCATACTATCTGCCCTTCCCTATGTCTGGCTCCTGAAGCAGGCTTTGACACACTGATCTTGTAATGAAGTCAAGTCAAAATTCTCCTAAAATATGGCTAAACAAGCCATCTTTGAAACTAGGAAGATTGACTTGGAGCCTTCCGAGATCTTTCCGTAGCCTGGAAATAAATTACCCTAATGTCCACTAGATGGTGTCCAATGTACACCCACAGTCCCCCCTCACGCTGCTCTGGAAAGGCACCAGAGATCCTGAGATCCTGACAGGACGGCTGGTGAAGGAAACCCATGCAGTGTGACCCACCTGGCTTGGTTACTGAGCTTTGTTTTCTGGTAGCTGGAGAAGAAGGGAGAGAGCTGCTGGGCTGCAGGCAGAGAGAGGTTCGTGGAGGTGTCCTAGAGAGAGGTGACCTGGGCCAGGACTGGGCAGTGGATTGAGGGGGAGGGAAGACTTAGGGGTCAGAAGGACAGGAACTGAGGGGCAGGTCCGTCACAGCCCTCTTTGAACGTGGTTGTTTCAATCTTTCTTTTTCTCTCTCCTTTACAGGTTGTAAGCTATAGGAGCGCAGAGATGGGGTTGTACTCCCACAGATGCTTTTCAGGACCACACGGAATAGATCCGCAATGTATTTATGATGATAACGAGTCACAGAGTTCAATGGTTAATGTTCATTACTTTGTCTGGATTTGGAATTGCTAGGGAACATCCTGAGGTTCTTGAGTCAGGTTTCTCTGTGTAGCCTTGGCTGTCCTGGCCACATATTTTGTAGACCAGGCTGGCCTTGAACTTATATAGAACCACCAGCCTCTGCCTCCCAAATACTGGGATTAAATGCGTGTGCCACCACCACCTGGCTCCTTCTTTCCTTCTTCTCTCCATCTTTTCATTCCATCCACCTACCCATTCATTCCTTTGTTTGTTTGGATCTGGTCCAACAACCCTTCACCTCTACAGGCTCCAGCTAACTTGACTCTACAGCAGCACCTAGCAGAACTCCAAACCTGGTTGGTTACCTGGTCTCCCATGGAAATTCCCTTCACATTCTTAGCAGCATCCCACTGCTGCCTCTAAGTTTGGCCTCTCTGAAACTCTGTCAACTCATTGTAGCCATTCTTTAACCTACACGTCTGTCCGTCTGTTGACTGTCTGATGTGTCATGTGTGTTCTGAGGGTTTATATTAGTTACGATGGGAACAAAAGAACCTGTCCTTCCCTTGGCTGCATAGCAAGGAGAGAGAGCTACTTGGCAAATTGCTGCCAACAACACTTCCATAGCTGGTGAGTTTATTATGACACTGTGGGAAGACACAAATGTATTCATCTATGTTCCCAACACAGTGAAATCGTGACATATGGCTGCAGGATTGAAGTGTGCCTCCTCTCCAGCCTCCTTCATTCACTCTGCATCCATCATCCCTCAGGGATGTACATCTGTGTGTGTACATCCATGGTGCTGGTCCCCATGCACAGACCCCTGTCTGTCTGCCAGGATATCCAAGCCATTCCGGCCCCTAGCTGTCCTCGCAAGGTTGGCAGCTGTTTTGCTCACCTCACACAAATTCCTGGGCTCATGGCTGTGCACCACAGCAGTCCTCAGTCTTCTCAACACCCGGTCACTTGCACCAGAGCTCCTAGTGGCCAGAGGTGTGGCATCTCAGCTCTCTGTGTTCTGTCTATCAGTGTCTAGGAGTGATGTGTTTATAAAAAGACAGAGAGGAGGAATGTTTTGTGGATGTGTAGTCAGGTGTGGGGGAGGGGGTGCCATGCTAAGGTATCCCTTCTCCCTGAGGGACCAGCCACACGACCACAGTGTAGTATAGAATAGAGTTTATTGAGGGTATAGGGAGGGGAGTTAAGAGGGTGGTAGAGGCAGAGAAAGGGGGAGGGAGAGAGAGAGAAGTAGAGGAGTAGAGGCTGGCCATGAGCACTGGCGGCAGGGGGAAGGGGGAGAAAGTGGGAGCAGGAAGGCAAGATCAAGATGGGGGACATGCAGCCCCTTTTACCTTGAGTCAGGCACACCTGGCTGTTGCCAGGTAACTGTGGGGCGGAGCTTAGACAAAATGCTAACAGGGAGCTCCCGAGTTTGTGGAACCCAGGCCACAATGGCAGGTGGAGGGCCCTGGGCAAGACTTTTTGTTCCTTCTGTTTCTTCCCCCAACAAAAAGCACAAAAGCACCATTGTATTTTATCCAGTTCAACAACCACTCCGTGAGGGAATCTGTTTACAGGTCATTGCCCTAGGCTCTGGCTTGCCTGGGGTATAAGATACTCTTCCAGCTGAGAACCTCATTGCAATTTGCAGTGGTGCCTAGTTCCCTGTAGAGAGAGGCTGAGGTATGCTCAAGGGACACTCAGAGAGATGAAGGGCGGTGAAAGACTCCGAGAGCTCCAGGAAGCCTCAGCTCAGAGGCCACCTTCCTGCGGATTACCTCCGAGCTCTTTGGTAGACCCAGGGCTGATTAACAGCAGTAGCAGGCTTTTAGTTTCCTATGCGCCATATAAAGAGACCGACTCCAGGCTCACCCTCTGTGCGCAGTGAGAGCTTGGCACCCTGTAGGTCTCCATCTCCTCTTCTGAGAGAACACAGTAGGCACTCTGCTTTTGCCTGTGAAATGACTAGGAGCTGCTATTCTTGCAGGGTCTTTGTGATCAGGGAGGACTTGAAGAGCTAGGATCATGGAGGTGACACTGGGAAAGCAAGTGGTAAAGACACCAGCCTGTGGAGGTGTCCCTCACTCTGGGTCCTCTGTGGGACATCTAAGCAGCAGCCCACACCCACCCCAGAATTCTAGTTTTGCACGAAGACTCTTCTTTAGGACCAAGCCCCCTTACCCAGGGCTTCCACCACAGTGTCCGGATATTTGTGTGGGCTTGAAGGGAGATGTGGTCACCTCACAGTCCTTTCTCTCCCTCTCCCTGTAGGTCTGCCGCTGAACCTGTTGTTTGTAGTCCTGAGTGAGCTCTAGAACCATCAGGGGAGCTGTTTAGAAGTACCGGGCTTTATGTAATTGGCCAGAATGCAGGGGTCAGAGGCAGCCTCATTTCTCCAGCTTCTCTGATGATAGTTGCAGCCCTGTCTGTAACAGAACTTCCTGCCCCCCCCCCCCCCCCCACCTCCCGCTGCAGCCAGCATTCTGCTTGCTTTGATCTGCTCCAAGCCGGCCCGCACCAGCCTTTCTTTCGGGCGGGGCTCCTGCGCTTCTCCCTGTCCCTCCGCTCTTTGGTGTCTCACGTCTCTGAGCCCTCTCAGTACTGACTTTATACACGTCCCAGCAGACTGCTGCCGTGTGAATTACAGAGAGCAGAGCCATAGAGACTGCGCCTGGGAAACAAATTAAAACACTCAATCATTCAGCCAAGACAGGGAACAGGGGTAGAAAGACACTCAGCCCCTAGAGAGGGGCCAGGGAGGGATCCGGAGAAGGGAAGAAGTGGCTGGATCACAAGATGATATTTATGAAAAAAAGTCGCTGAGGCAGACTGAGGAGGAAGAGGAGGAATAAAGGGCGCACAGTAGGGGGCATCTGACAAAGGGTCCTAGTGATGGTTACTATGGATTGTCAATCGATAGGATCTAGAATCACCCCGGAGACAAATCTCTGGGCACCCGTATGAGGGAGTTTCTAGATCAGGTTAATTAACAGCCAGGCTGAAATGAAGGGAGAAAGCAGGCCCTTCTCTGCTTCCTGACTGTGGACACAAAGTAACCAGCTGCTTCGGCACCTGGGACTAAACCTTCCCTGCCAAGATGGACTTCATCCCTTAGAATTCAGTGAAAGTAACCCCTCTCACTTCAGAGGAGGTCTCACCATATAGCCCTGGCTGATCTGGAACTCACTATATAGGCCAGCCAGACCTCAAATCCAGAGAGCTACCTGCTTCTCCCTCTTAAATTCTGGGATTAAAGGCGTTTGCCGCCACGCCCTGAAGACTCTCCTTTTTATGTAGCTATTGTCAGGGAGTTGGTTGAAGGGATGAGGCAGATAACAATACAGTCCAATCTGATGAGGACCACCTCTGAGGAGGGGTAGGACAGAAGACACCTAGCAAGGAAGGTCCAGTATGCCCACTGTTTGTGCCAACTGGGTATGTGTGATATTAGCCAGATAGCAGTGGAGTGTTGGGTCCTGGGGAGATGGCTCAGCAACCAAAGTGCTGTGTGAATGTGAAGCTTGGAGTTCAGACTCCCAGACCGCATGCAAATGTTGAGTGGGTGGGACAGCTGCCTGTAACTCCAACCTCAGAAACTTAGGATGAGATTCTCTCAAGCAAATTGGCTAGTGAGAATGGTCTAAGAGTCACCCCACAAACCACATGAACACCGATCTCATTCAGACAGGGACAGTGTTGTGATCATAAAAAGAGAAAGGGCTATTACGATATGTTCTGGCGAGGTGTGGGGGGATGGGGTGCCTCAGTGGGCCCATACCAAGGCATTTCTTCCCCCTGAGAGACCAGACCCACACTGGTATAGTATAGAATAGAGTTTATTCAGGGCATGGGGAGGGGAGTTAAGAGGGTAGCAGAGGTGGAGAAAGGCAGGGGGAGGCGGCCATGTGGAGAGAGGGGGGAAGGGAATGTGGAGAGAGGGGGAGCAAGGGGACAAGAGGCAAGGGAGAGAAGCAGGAGTAAGAGAGGAGGGGACAAGCAGCCCCTTTTATAGGCCAGGCCTACCTGGCTGTTGCCAAGTAACAGTGGGGTGGGGCATACCTGGCTGTTGCCAGGTATCTGTCGGGGTGGAGTCCATACAACACCAGCAGATGGTGTATTGAATGCACACCCTAAGATTGATCTATTAGGGCTGTAGCTCAGATCTCGGGGGCTGAGGCTATGACTCTAAACATTTTTTCTATGTCAGTTTATAAAGGTTAAAACCACAAAACCACAATGAGCTCATACCCAGGTGCTGGAACGAGTGCTGCCTGACTCAAGTATTTTAGGCATAACAGTTCATGTTGACCTTTAATTTGATGGGCCCTACATGAAGCTTATAGTTGTGGAATTTCTTAATATTAACAAACTTCATAATATACATAACATAACAGGGTATGGGGTCACATGACCCTGCTCTGAGTCAAGTTATTCTTCTGCATCAGTGACTGGCAACAGTATGAAATAGCTGGCAGTTATGGGACAAAATGGCTGCAGCCATGCTAGGGGGTTTCAGCAAGACTCGCCATATTGGTGAGCTCTGGGTTTGACTGTCAGAAATGTTACCTTCCTGGCTGTAGCTCTTTGGGGCCTGACTGCCCAGTGTTCCTTCCCTGAAGAGCTAGACTCTTGCCCTCCACCCCCTACCTCCTACCCCTGGACCTCCCATCTATAGTCAAGGGCTCCTCAGGGCTCACCAATCAAATTTTCATTTCTTTTTCTATTTTTCCTTTTTCTTTGTTTTTTTTGTTTTTCCCTTTTTCTTTTCTTTTCTTTTCTTTTTCTTCTTTCTCTCTTTCTCTTTTTCTCTCTCTCTCTCTCTTTCTTTCTCTCTCTCTTTCTTTCTTTCTTTCTTTCTTTTTTTTTTTTTTAAGACAGAGTTTCTTTGC
Source organism: Mus musculus (assembly GCF_000001635.26). Taxonomy (NCBI): domain Eukaryota; kingdom Metazoa; phylum Chordata; class Mammalia; order Rodentia; family Muridae; genus Mus; species Mus musculus. Next base: position 180,545,673 of record NC_000067.6, on the reverse strand, counting down.
ATAGCCCAGACTGTCCTGGTACTCGATCTATAGACCAGGCTAAGCTCGAACTCACAGAGATCATTCTGCTTTTGCCTCCTAAGTGCTGGGATTAAAGGAGCGTGCACCACCACCCAGCTCAACTTTACTTTTATACAGCGCTAAGTGGTACCCCATGAGCACCCCCAGCTCTGAGCAGAGGACTGGGACCGGAGCACAAAGATTCAACATCTTATCTGGTGAGCCAAGTGCACCTGCTGGGGGTTCAATGCATGTACTCGATGTCTTAGTTACTTTCCTGTTTCAGTGAGAAAATACCATGACCAAAAGAAAGCATTTACTTGGGCCTATGGTTTTGACGGGTTAGAGTCCATAAAGGTAGAGCGATGGCATGGTGGCAGGAACAGCTGAGAGCTCAGGTCTCACAAGCAGGAGCTGGAGAGAGCTAACAACACCAAGAATGGCTAGAGGCTTTGGAAGCCTCAAAGCCAGCCCCCAGTGACATACTTCCTCCAGCAAGGCCACACTTCTTAGTCTTCTCCAAACAGCCACCAAAACTAGAGACTAAGTATTCAAACCTATGAGCCTAGAGCCTTAGAGTAAGTACCTGGAAACTACCTGGGAGCTGCCACGAAGAAAATCAGCTACTGGTCGTAGATCTGTTCAGCGGAGCTCTGTCTGCAGAGGTTCTCTGATCACGTGGTAGGAGGACCTAGTTAGGAGTCCCGGCAGTGAGCAAGGCTTTGGGGGATGGTGGGTTGGTTAGCAGGTACCCTGGGCCTTTCCCACTGTCTAGGCAGTCAGATGCTCACATTGTTTTGGGCTGAGACAAATATTACCACCACATCTCAAGGCCAGCTTGGTTTAAGGGTATGACAATGGACCCATTATCTCGCTCTCACGTTTGTTCTCGCTCTCGCGCACTCTTGCTTTGCTCTCTCCCTCTCTGGCTCTCGCTTGCTTGGTGGAGGAATTTCTGTGAAATTCCTAGTAGCTCAGTTACTTGGTTACATAACCTATATATTGCTTCTCTCATTGCTTTAATACATATTTGACTAAAGTGACTTAAGGAAGGGAGGGTTTACTTAGGTTCATGGTTCGAGGGTACAGTCCCGTCACGGTGGGGAAAGTGGGGAAGGTTGGTGGTTGTGTTGCAGCTAAAGTGACGAATGGGAAGGAGAGGGACACTTAATCATCTTATTTCCCCCTTTCCTTTCAGTTTGTTTGTTTGTTTGTTTTCGAGACAGGGTTTCTCTGTGTAGCCCTGGCTGTCCTGGAACTCACTCTGTAGACCAGGCTGGCCTCGAACTCAGAAATCTGCCTGCCTCTGCCTCCCGAGTGCTGGGATTAAAGACGTGCACCACCACCGCCTGGCTCCATTCAGTTTGAGATCCCAGTCCTTTGGATGGTGTCACCTATAGTTAGGTTAAATTGTCTGTCCTTAGCCCTCTTTGGAAATTCTCTCACACGTGCCCCAAGATATGACTCCTAGGTGCTTCTAAAGCTAGTCAAATTGACAATAGAGATTGATCATTGTGACATGGTTAAAATTTCATTTTGTATATACATATACATTTGAGTTTGGGTTGGCTATGAAGTTGAATCACCACTCAGACTGAGCCATATTTATGAGTATTTTTTTTTTAAACATGTGAAAGTAAAAGAGACAAGTCCAGGGCTGGGGAGAAGGCTCAGCAGTTAAGAGCACTGGCTGCCCTTCCTGTGGACCAGGGCTTGATTCCCAGCACCCACATGGAGACTCACAACTGCCTGTAACTCCAGTTCTGGCAACTCCTATGCGCTCTTCTGGCCTCTTTGGGCACCAGGCATGCACAGCACACACAGTCATACATGCAGGAAAAAACTCAAACTTAAATTAAAAAATATTTAAACAGCTGGGCGGTGGTGGTGCATGTCTTTAATCCCAGCACTCGGGAGGCAGAGACAGGCAGATTTCTGAGTTCGAGGCCAGCCTGGTCTACAAAGTGAGTTCCAGGAGAGCCAGGGCTATACAGAGAAACCCTGTCTCGAAAAACAAAACAAAACAAACAAATAAACAAAATTTTAAACATCCACTCCACCTCCCGCAAAAAGTATCACCCTAGACAGGAAGCCATTGGAGAGAACTCTTTTTTTGTGTTTTGTTTTTTTGTTTTTGTTTTTGTTTTTGGAGACAGGGTTTCTCTGTGTAGCCCTGGCTGTCCTGGAACTCACTCTGTAGACCAGGCTGGCCTCAGACTTGAAGAGAACTCTTTAAAAGTATGATAGGGATACTGAAGTATATGTATCTCTCCCCAAGTGATGGCTTCCAGCAGGTGTGCAGGAGGGGAAGAACTCAGCTCTATTTAAGGAGAGGCCACTGAGAGTCTGACCACGGTTCAGTGAATGTATAGATAAGACACAATTTTTTTAAAAAAAGAGAAATAAGTCCAATTGTAAATAGACAAGAGGGGTCTATTAACATGCCTGGGTAAGGAGCTATTTGTCATTTACTTGTTTATATTTATTTTGGTGTGTGTGCATGTACATGTGTGCACAGATGTGTGGAGGCTAGAGGCTGAATTTTCTTGTCTTTTTTTTTTTTTTTTTTTGATCATTGTTTATCTTTATATGAGACAGGATCTCTCACTGAGCCTGGAGCTCACTAATCCAGTCATGCTGCCTGCCCAGTGAGCTTGAGAGACCCCTGGAGCCAATCTCCCCAGCAGCAGAGTTATAGATCTGTGCCATTGCCCCCAGCTTCTATAACTCAGGTCCTTACACTTACACCGCAGCAGCTACTCTAATGACTGAATCATCACCCTAGCTTCCTGGTTAAGAATTTAGAGTTGGGCTGACAAGACGGCTCAATGGGTAAAGGCTCTTGCTATTAAGAGATGACTTGAGTTTGATCCCTGGGGCCCACACTGTGGAAGGAGAGAACTGACTCCCCACACAGTGTCCTCTGACCTCTGTGTGTGTACATGATGAGCCCCCACCCCAATAAATGAAATGTTAAAACAGTAATGCTGCCTTAAAGTTCTAGACGTTCACATGTTCACATGGTGTCCCGTAGGCTACAGTGGGATCGCCCTCTGTTGTGTTTTGAATGCCTTCCCCGAGGCGCATATACTTGGTGGGGCCTTGGTGGCTGGATGAGAGGTTTTGGGGAGGCTCTTGAATGGTGACGATTCTGGCCTAATTAACCAATCTCTTGGTGGATTCATAATGTGGAAGTATAATTAGGAGGTATTAAAAAGTAGGAAGACAGAACTAGTTGGAGGAAGTGAGCCACTGAGGGAGTGCCTTAGAAAGATATATCTTGTCCCTTTTCCTGTTTCTGCTTCTCTGCCATGAGCTAAGCTGCTCCACTTCATTATAAATCCTACCAGGACGTTCTGCCTCACTCTGAGCCCAGAAGCTAAGAGCCCAGTAACCCTGAACTAAAACCCCGAAACCATGAGCCGCAACAATCTTTTCTTCCTTGTAAGTCATTTTCTCCGGTATCTGTTGTAGCAACGGAATGCCTGACTAAAACACTCCCGATCTGGGCAGCAGACTCCAGCCTGTGTGGAATCGGAGGCCCAGAGACTATGGGAAGAGCCTGTCTTCTCTCAGGCAGAGACTGTCAATTTCCAATTAGCTGGAGGCTTGGCAGGCAGCTCTGGGCTCCAGACTACACATATTAATGAAGGCTGAGTCCCTGCTGGAGACAGCATTGAACGAGGAGAGAAGTCAAATTAGGTTCTCCTCATGGAAGGACATTAGTCTTTGGTTGGGAGCCGTTGGCTTATGTCTGGTGGGGATGGACATCTCTTCTGGTTTGCTGAGTGTATGAACATCCTCCTCTGGGCTGTGGTACTTGGATGGAGCTGAAACTTAAGACTTCTGCATGTCCTTTTAGCGGAGGCAAGCGGGAGCTCTGACAGAGATGGGAGCTTTGTTATACATTGGACTTGGGGCAGGAAGCAGGGTTCCAGAGGGTCCTTAGGAGTGAGTGAGTTTGGGGCTTCTGTTCCTGCCTACACAAAGTGAGAGGACAGGGAAGAGCTTGTCCTTTGGATGGTAAATGCAACCCAGACTTTACAATGGGGAGCTGACCAAGGCGCAGACTGAACCGAGCCTGTTTGCAGTAACAGGAAGAAGGGGAAACCAGAGACATCAGCTCTCTATTTAGAAAGCAGTCTGGTTGTTATGTGCCCTAGAGGGGCTCTCCAGGAAGTCCCCAGGGAGAATCTGTTGTCAGAGACAAAGCCCTAGAGAGTAGCAGCTTCCTTTGGTCAGCCCTAGCCTGTCAAAAGCAGGCAGGTTTTCATAAAACCCAAGGAGACATTTGCTGAGGAGAATTGAAGTGTTTCTCTGGGGAGCCACATGCTTGTACTTTCTTGGCAGCCTCCTTGTGCTTCTTGGGGCTCTGAGGCACCTGCAGCCTAGGCTGGGAGCCCTTCAAGGAAATTCCCTGGAGGAAACCATCTTGGTGGGGACCTCAGATGGGCACCCCCCCTTTAAAAGTGAAACATTCTAACAAAATGTAATACAAAAATACACTAAATTGATCCTTTGATACTTATATGATAGATTATAACCTCAAAGTATGAGCCAGAATCAACCTTTTCTCCCTAAGCTGCTTTTGTCAGGGTATTTATTATAGCAACAGGGATGTAATAAGCAGGACTGTTGGGCCTTTAGGCTGTTTCCAGAATTTTGCTGTATTGCAATGGAAAACCTTGTACATAATTTGTTTTTTGCATGTGAACACTATTCCTGTAGCATACATTCCAGAAATGTAATTGCTAAGTCAGTGGAACACATAGTTCCAGATTTGATTGATTTGGGAAATTGTCTTCTATAAACAACCTGCTTTTATTACCACAAGCAAAATTACAAGCAGCAAGAGCGCTGTTTCCCTTGCTTACCAACAGGCTATGTGACCAAGTGTTTAGAATTCTGTCATTCTGATAGGTAAAGAGTATTTCAGTGTGGTTTAATTTATTTTTTAAACAAAGCTAGTGTGTGTGTGTATGTGTATGTGTGTGTGTGTATGTGTGTGTGTGTCTGTCTGTCTGCACATTGTGTGTATAGATGCACACATCATGTCAAGGCAAAAGAAGGACATGAGGTGACTTGTTCTATTGTTTGCTGCCTTACCCTGGAGACTGGGTCTCTCTTGACCCTGCCACTCACTGCTGGCTGGTGAACTCCTGGGATCTGTCTGTCTCTGTCCTCAACACTGGCATTATATGCACTTATGATCATGCCTGGATTTTTTTAAGGTTTATTTTTATTTACTTATGTGTATTTATGTGTGTTTGTGTGGATATATGTCACATGTGTGTGGATTCCTGCAGAGGTCAGAAGAATACATTGAAGCCCCTGGATCTAGAGCTACATAATTAAGGCTCACCTGACATGGAGATGGGAACCAGAGTTGGACCCTCTGGAAGAGGGCTGAGGCTTCTTTGTAGTCTCCCATGTCCAGCTTTTTTTTTTTTAAAGGCATGCACCACCACTGCCCAGATCTTTTTCTTTTGTTTTCTTTTCTTTCTTTCTTTCTTTCTTTCTTTCTTTCTTTCTTTCTTTCTTTCTTTCTTTCTTTCTCTCTTTCTTCCTTCCTTCCTTCCTTTCTTTCCTTTCTTTCCTTTCTTTCCTTTCTTTCCTTTCTTTCCTTTCTTTCCTTTCTTTCCTTTCTTTCTTATTTATTTATTATATGTAAGTACACTGTAGCTGTCTTCAGACACACCAGAAGAGGGCATCAGATTTCATTATGGATGGTTGTGAGCCACCATGTGGTTGCTGGGATTTGAACTCAGGACCTTTGGAAGAGCAGTCGGCGCTCTTAACCGCTGAGCCATCTCACCAGCCCCCATCATGTCCAGCTTTTTAAAAACATGGTGTCCTACTTAGCTTTAGTTATCAACTTGACATATCTAGAAAGACAGAATCTCAGTTGAGGAGCTGCCTCTGTCAGACTGGCCTGTGGGCATCTCGGAAGGGGCATTTTCGTAATCACTAATCGATATAAGAGGGCCCAGTTCACTGTGAGCACTGCCATTCCTGGGTCCTGAGCTGTGTAAGGAAGGAGGCAGGGTGAACCAGTAAGCAGCGTTCCTCCATGGTCTCTGTTTTAGTTCCTGCCTCCAGGTTCTAGTTTTAGATTCCTGCCTTGACTTCCCTCAGTGTTGGATCATGATGTAGGTGGTAAGTCAAACATTTTCTTCCTCTGATCCTTTTATCAAAGCATTGGGAAACAAACTAGGACACTTGTTTTGAGGATTCGAACTTAGGTCCTCATGCTTATGCTACAGGGGCCCTCACCCACAGAGCCATCTCCCCAGCCTCGAACTATCATTGTTCCACAATAAGAAAGTGTACACACTTGTATTAGTCAGGGTTCTCTAGAGTCACAGAACTTATGGGTAGTCTCTATATAGTAAGGGAATTTATTGATGACTTACAGTCTGAGGCCAATTCCCAACAATGGTTCAGTAGTAGCTGTGAATAGAAGTCCAAGGATCTAGCTAGCAGTTACTCAGTCTCACACAGCAAGCAGGCAAAGAAACAAGAGCGAGACTCCCTTTTTTCCACCACACCTTTAATCCGGGATGACCTTGAACTCAGAGATTTAATCTTCTGGAATCCATAGCCACTATGCCTCAAGATCTCCATACCAAGATCCAGATCAGAAACTTCTATCTCCAAGCCTCCAGATAAGGGTCACTGGTGAGCCTTCCAATTCTGGATTGTAGTTCATTCCAAATATAGTCAAGTGAACAACCAGAAATAGCTACTACAATGCCTAACTGTGTAAGTTTAAGAGTTGATAAATGTAGGTTCCCGTATGACCACCCCAATCAAGACATAGAACATTTCCACCTCCCAATGCTATGGTTTGAATGTGGTCTGTCCACCTCTGAGCTGGAGTTTAATCCCCATTGTGCCATATGAGAAGGTGGAAACTTCATACCACTTAGAGCTAATACCTTTGTGACAGGGTTAAGATTAGATGAGGTTCCCAGGTTGGAACCTCTGTGACTGAATATACGTGGTTTTAAGAGAAGTAGAGATACTAGAAAGCTTTCTCTTTCTTTTTCTCTCTCTCTCTCCCTCCTCCTCCTATCTCTCTCCTTCTCTCCCCCTTTACACCTTGCTGTATTTGGGGGAATTCTGCCTTCAAGAAGCCCATCCACCATCAGATACGACCTATAGACCTTTGGCCAGGACCAGGAGGCAAAATGAACCTCCTTTCTTTATAACTTCCCCATCCCATGGCAGTATGTTGTTAGCCAAGTGAAAGAGACTAAGGCATCCTCGAAAGTTTTGCCTATGTCCTTATGCAGCTAAGGCCCTCCCTGCCCTGTCCAAGGAGAGCACTGAGAGATCTCCATAATTAGAAATTAGTTTTGCCCACTCTGCTATGTCACAGGAATGGAATCACACAGTCACACTCTTTCACGACTAACCTCTCTGTTTCTGAGATCCACCCGTGTGACCTGCACACGATGCTGGATGCTGTATCAGTAATCTACTCCGTTTTATTGCCCAGAGGAGTTCCCCTGAATGAAAACCTTACTTTTTGGGTTTGACCCTATCCAAAGGAAACAAGGCAAAAGTTTTTGGGGGGATTTAACATTTTTATTAGGTTGAATCTTACCCAAAAATATGATCTGGAATTCCTTCTGTCCCTGCCACCCTTTGTGACCTGCGCTGTGCTGCAGGGCTCTGCCTAGTGCTCATACAGGCATTCCCAGCCACCTTATGGGTAGGATTAGATCTGTTTTCCCAATTTCATTTGCTTGGATTGGGAGGAAAGGCATTGAGTGTTATATAACTTTTCTAGGAACATATGGACACATTGCTACTCATCCAAGATAGATGTCCACTCCACTGGTGTCCAGCTTGGAGAAGCCATTAGTTTGTTGGGCTTTCTGCAGGAGTATGGGTGAGCTGTATCTTACAAGAGCCTGGATGAATGAATCATTGGTGGCCACCTCACCACAAGGCCCATCTCAGCATGAGGGCAACTCTCTACATGACTAGCAGACAGACTGGCTCTCAGAGACCCTTCCCTCCCTAGCAATCGCTCACTGCTTGAGGAGAGAAGCCTCATGAGTCTTGTAAAGTTTTGAACTTAGTGTCTATGAGTTTCTGGGACATAGGCACTTCCCTCTTTCCTCCAGGAGGGATTGTATCAATTAGGAGGAAAATTTTATACAAATATGTATACTTCTTGGTTAAAATAAGAAATTGTGAGCCTTAAAAAAAAAAGGATGGGGAATAAAAGACCTTGAAAACCAAAACCAAAACCAAAGAGTTTGCTCCCCTTTGACAGGCTGAGTTCTGGTGGCCTCAGAAAAAGGATGAGGCCATTGGTGGATCTGGCTCAGGTCCGACTGGGGCACTTGAGAGCTGGCTAAGGACTTGTTGACTGTTAGCTTCTGTGGGAGTCTACACTAGCCAGAGGGTATTTCCAGGACCACTTCATCTGCACTGTCTACCTGTGGCAAAGGCCTTTGCCTGGGGAATGAAGAATCTGCACAGTTGCTCCCTCTCCCACGCTTGATGACCCGCCCCCACCCCTGCTTAGCCAAACCTGTCTCCTGTGAGGGCAAGAGGTCATGGGCAGGGGACTACAGCAGACTCGGCTCTGGCATCCACTTGTACTGTCTGTGTATTCCTATAATATAGAGATGAAGTGACCCCCACAGGCTTATATGTGAACAGTAGTTTTCATCTGGTGATGTCATTTTGGGAGACAGCATCTTTAGGAGATGGAGGAAGTGGGCTCCTGAGGGGGTGGCCTTGCAAGTACATGGCCCTGTTTCCTGTCCAAGCTTTCTGTTTCCTGACTACCCGCGTGATAAAGAGCTCTCTCTTGCGTGTCATGCCACAGCAATGAGCCACTTCTGTCTCCGTGTCTTCTTAGCTCTGGTGGACTGTGGAGCCTGTCCCCTGTGGGAACCAATGACATTACCTGTTGAGTGTCAATCATCAGGAAGGTTTTCCTAGCCAGAGTGTTGTGCAGTGTGGCCTGCAGGGAGAAGACAGGCATTAGTGATATGACAGCCCCTCAGGGTGGAATCCTTAACCTGTATGTCTGCTGGCCTTTCTGGGAACTCACAGCTCACAGCCACCTCTCTTTAAAGGCTGGAAAGCACATCTTCTCTTCCCTAGGCAAAATGTAACAGAAGAATCTGAGGGGAGCCTCTGGCTGCACATTATGCAAAGTCTTTCATTTAATGCATCTGAGAGATGAAATCCAAGCTTCTTTCTAAAATTGGCTTCTATACATTGTCGTATCAGCTGTTTTACCCAATCTGTTCCCCTGTTTTATTCCTGTTTTGGTTATTGAAATATTTTAAAGGTATTTTTCTGGAGGGGTAAAAATACTTGTATCTTATCATTTTTCATTTCGAAGAAAGGTTGTAACAGTTTTTTTTCTTTTTAATTTATTATTCTATTTTATATGCGTGGGTATTTTGCCGGCATGTCTGTCTGTGCACCTTGTTCCTGGCTAGTACCTGTCGAAACCCAAAGAGGGTCTCAGATTCCTGGGGAATTGAGTTACAGATGGTTGTGTGTGCCACGTGGGTGCTGAAATCAAACCTTTTAGATCCTCTACCGAGCCATCTCTCTAGTGCCCCCTCCACACCCCAATTTTAGCAGCTTTAATTGGAAAAGATTTGATGGGGGAGGTAGATGGATTCTGGGTAATCTTGGGACTGGCTTTTAGAATAATAACATTTAATTTTTTCTTTTACATTTATTTGTGTGTGTGTGTGTGTGTGTGTGTGTGTGTGTGTGTGTGTGTGAGATAATTTGAGGAATCCACTTTTTGTTTCCACCCTGTGGGTCCTGGGAATCAAACATTCATCCCGTTAGCTCTGACAGCACGTATCTGTGCCGAATCATCTTGTCAAGGAATAACCCCATCCTCTCTCTCTAGCAGGCTGACTCTGCTACCTTCTCACATTGGAGTGTGCTGTAATCCCATCCTCTCTCTCTAGCATGCTGACATGCGACCTTCTCACACACTGGAGTGTGCTGTCTGACGTGAAGCTCATCGCCACTTCCCACCCTCACGTTTACCAGCTCACCTTTCTTCCTTTGCCCTTTCTCCTGGGTTTAGAGAAGCTTTTTGAAGGGAAGAAATGAACTTACAAGCTCATTCATGGTTTCATTGCTGGGATCTCTGTTCCCTCCCTATATTTAGAATCCAGCTGAATAACTTTGTTTAAGAAGATGAGTGCCTTATGTTTTGCCCCAGGACAGCAAGCCGAGCCTGCCTGTCTCTTCAGATGTCCGCGGATGAGGATGGTCAGTCAGGTGGCCGGCGGCTGCAAGTAACAAAAGCAGAGTTCAAACTACTTAAGTAGTAAAGATAGCTCCAGCTCTGTTCACTGAAGCTCTGAGTTGGGGTGAAGGCACAGAGGCCATGCACAGAGCCTGTCTCAGTTAGCTCTTCTCCTGGCGATGGCTTTATCATTAAGCTTGAGCAAGATGGTCCAGCCATATCATAATAATGATGTCATAATTGATGGTTATATAAATACATAGTCAAAAAATTACAGAAAAATAAAGACATCGTAATTGATAGTTCACAGGAGGAAAGTGAACCCAGGCTGATGTCCCAGGAGACACAATAGTCTATTGATTTTGAGGAACACAATACTTGAACTAAATCAAAATTCTGTCAAGAAGGAAGGCAGAGAGATGGGTGTTGGGGGAGCAAGGAGCAACATCCACTAGAGATGGGTTCCTTGATGTAAAGTAACAGCTCTTCTTTAAGGGAAATAAGGAAAGCGTTTATTCTGAGTCAAATATGAGTGGCCATGGCCTGGGAGCATGGATTCAAATTACCTCTAAATGACATCACTGATTGCCAAGAGGTTACATGAACTTTCCTAGGCACAGAACAAAGTCCTAAGTCAATAGGCTAACCAATTAACTCACACTAATCCATCAGTGTGAGTTCCTGGCAGGCACATCTGGGAGTGCAGGATACAATTTCTGCTATAGGTTTCAGGTACTGTCTAAACTCCATTCTGGGCTTTAGGGTGGTTACAGGCTGGAGGTCTGTGGTGCTTGGTGATTCATCCCCGTAAGTTTTATCTAGACAGGTCTGACATGTGAGGTCAGGGGCAGAGGTTGAGTAAATGACTTTTGAAAGGGACTAAAAGGGAAGGGAGGCAACATTTGGGATGTAAATAAGTAAGATGATTAATTAATAATAAAAAAGAAAGGGATTAAAGATACCCAACTGATCCACAGACTCCATCTCTCTGCAGCCACATTTTCTTTATGCAGACAGAGCTCTTCGGAGTGGTTTGGTTCATAGGTTCTAGATTCTAGTGGCTGTCTTCTGAGTCATGTTGAAATCAACCTAAACGATGAAAGCAATTTGAATACATACACGAGGATGTGGGAATTATCTGTTGTGCAAGCATGTAAGGATTTCTTCCCATATTTTTCTTCTCTTTTGTGGAACAAAGTCTTTTGTAGTCCAGACTGACCTGGACTGTATAAGTCAGTCCATTGCTAAGGATGATCCAGAGCTCATAATTCTCCTGCCTTTACCTGTCAAGTGCTAGGATTATATGCACTCACTCACTCACTCACTCACTCACTCACTCACTCACTCAGATTCTCACTTTGCAGCACAAGCCGGCCTCAAACTCCCAATCCTCTGGTGCCACGGGCTGGCTCAGTTGGTCCCTCAACCCTTGGGAGAAATCAAGGTCCTGGGACTCACGTGGACAAGGAATCAGTGAGTGACAAACAGACACAAACACAAGAGAGTGTTGGATCTGAATGTAATTTCTCAAAGCAAGCATCAGACTTATAATACAGAAGGAAACTAAGAAGTTAGGTGATACATTAGTCAAGGTACATTGAGGTTATCTGATACATAATGACTCTTTACACAAAACAGAGGAATGCATACATAAAAGCTAACAGGAACCAGGCAGTGTTTACAACTGAGATACAGTCAGCTCTATCTAAAGTCAGCTATTCTTAGGAGCCAGATGAGAGGGCTATACACCCAGGTGCAATTCTAGTCTGTGGGACTGTGATAGGCAGCCTATTTTGGTTGAATGGGGCTTGCTCTGGCAACCCAGTAGAGATCTCTACAAGGGATGGGAAAGTGAGCCATGTTCTCAGAATCAGGTGCCTGAAACCACAGAGCCCCCCAACTCCATAATTCTGTGACTACCAGTCACTCAGACAATGTCCCAAGCTTTTGGCAATAGACTCCACCTCCACAGACTACAGCTAGGTATGCTCCTCCCCACAGTTACCTGGCAACAGTAAGATAGCCCAGTGCACTATAAGAGGGGCTGCTTGGCCTTTCTTCACTCTCTTTAAGCTTTTACCTTTCTTACTCTTTTTTTAGCCCTCCTCTCCCCCCTCCCCCTACTTGGACATGGCCAGCCTCTCTTCCTCTTTCTGCCTTCTCTCCTTCCCCCTGCCTTTCTACAATAAATCTCTAAAACCATAGACTGGGATGGGCTTTCTCTTAACAAGCCTCATCTAACCTCCCACCAGAAGGCCATCCTGTGCTCCAGACACTGTACGGTCCAAGGATTCTCACCCGTGTGGGAACCATCAAGTGCCCTCTAGCCCTGCCCCCTCCTCCCTTCGGCCCTGGGGCTCAGTTCTGCCCCAGGGCCCCCATTCTGTTCTCAGCTCCTCTGCGGTATTCAGCATGGGATGCCGGAAGCTGGGAACCTGGTGCCACCGCCCGCCAAGCTTGGATCAGTGACTTCACACAGCCAGACACCCACCCGGGTCACGTGGGAAGCATGCAGGCAGTCCTCCCATGTCTGCCTGCCCAGAGCACGGGAACTCTGGTGGGACTCGGGTTTTCTGCTATTCCCTTTCCCCGCACCTACGCCCCGCCCTAGTCTACTGTATAACCCACCACCAGGGGTCCCTTAGTAAACACCTAATTATGCTATTCCTTTGGGCCTAGTGAAAAACATACCCCAGGGAAGTTCCATTCTGTTAACCTTTTCATGAATAATACAATACTCTAGTCCCTCCTTAAACCACAACCCACCTTCTTTCTACTATTATGTAATGTAGTCTGCCTTACGTGAGGGTAATGAGAATTCTAAGTTTACTTTGTTGAACTAGCCCTGTGATTTCTAGCTCCTATCTAGTAAACTGCAATGCCTGATTTCTTTCTCTATCTCTCTGAAGGCACTCCGTCTGAATAAGTAACATTCTTATGAAATTTCAAGCCCAGGGTCGGCTCAACGACTGCCTAGAATATCAAGACACTGGTGAAGGCCAGGAAGCAATGTTCAATCTAACTTAGCTAACTGTCAAATCATTCCTTGGGGGCACCTATAATAAAACAATGCCGAAGGTAAGCATGCAGAACCCTTTACCACTATCACAAGGACCAATCTGGACCACAGCCATGTTATGGGACACCAAAGACTCCAGGTGACCAGTTTCCGTGAAACTTTTTGCCTCAGGACTGCGGCCAAGCTTTTGGACTTGTCATGCAGACTTCCCTGGAGTGGGTGTGGCATTCTGAACCATACTTTCTCGGTTTTTTGAATGCTGGAATCATGGGTTGTGCCACTATACCCATTTAATAAGGATTTCTGAAGCCTGTGGCTGTCCGTTGGAAAGGGCGCTGTGACCTGCAGAACCAACCACTGCACTTCTGCACTTGAGTCATCTGCCCATGTTAGTTCTGTGAAAACAAGCCACGCAACTATCCGGGACCATGTGTCTCATCTTAAATTTCTCCAATTTACCTTAATTAAGTTTCCTCGGTAGATTTTCTTATGAAGAAGATAATGTTCAGGCTGTCTAAAGTCTAGTCTTCATATCAATTAAATATTAAATGTCATCTCTCTCATTCTAAGTGAATAACTAGTTATTCAGCTTCCTCAAGCAACTTCTTCAACATTTTGGTGAAATCAGTTTGCCAAGACCTGGTCAGTCCTTGTGAGCTGAGGACATTTGGGTTCCTCACGTCGAGAAACTAGACAGACCTAGGAGATAAAATATATCAGCACACCCAGATCTGTAAAAAAAAATCCATGTCGGATGCTGACTGCAAATGTAACCCATGGTGTGAAGTTTCAATGACCACAACAAAGCGATCTGCTAAGAGGCCTTTTTCTAAAAACTGCTTTTCTTTGACCTGATGTACAACCTGGCTTACTAAGGTATCAGTCGGTGGGGTTGAGGGATAGATAGTAAGAGGCATTTTAGTATTGTCCAGGTACACATTATTGTATGTTGTTTTTTGTTGTTATGATAGATTGCCAGATGCAAACAATTTAAACAAATTTAATTTAAACTAAAACTAAAATAAATTTTGGGTCATATTTTCCGAAGGCTCGGTTTGTGATCGGCCTCCTGGTTCTGTGTCTCTGAGCCTGGAGTGAGGCAGAACCTCAGGGCAGTGAGAGTTTGCGTCAGAAACAGTTCATACCATGGCAGAAAGGAAAGGGGGAGGTGGGCGGCGGAGAGAGAGTGAGCAAGTGAATGAGGGGTTTGGGGAAGAAGAGCAAGCTCCTAAGGACCCATTTCCAGTGACCTAGTCTCCTGCAAGGGCTCATCTCAGGTTGCTACAGTCATTCAAAATAACACCACTAGTTAGGGACCAAGCCTCAAACCAGAGGCTGTGGAGAACAGTTTGTATAAAAAAACCCTAATAAGGTTTCAAAGGAGCGTGGTTAGAGCTGTAGCTGTGGGTGGAGCTCAGTTCTGTGACCAGGCCCCACTGCAATTAGCTTGACCGCCTTGTGAGGGCACCTGGAGATTCAGTGGCCAGTCACTGTCCCCAAAGAGGGTTTATTCATCACTCCTGTGCGGATGCCGTGAAGAAGCAGGAAGCACACAGCATGAACACATGCTACTATATTATTAGAACTTCTGGGTTTGACAGAAAAAAAAAATTGTTTTGTAAATAGAAATTCAATTTGCTTATATAACAGAGCTGCTGTCACTTTAGGTTCAGCTAGACCCAGTGGCTCAACAAAGGTCCCCAGGGTGTCTCTTTTTCTGCACAACCCGGCTCACTGCTGCTTATACATAGGCATATGTTCCCCCTCCCCCAACTCCCAACCCCCAGCCCCTTGACAGCTCCAGGGGAAGGAGAGCAAGTCTGATTTAGTATTTAAAAATCCCAAAGACAGCTCTGATTGGCAGCAGTTAGTGACATGCCCTTCCTGAAATCACTTGGGTAGGAAGATAAGGGTCACTGATGGGCTCATTCGTTTTGTCCAGAATTATGGGCATATTCTGCTGTTACCACCAAGTTGTTTTGCATCCCTGTGCAGATGCTTGCAGGAGATGCCATTATAGGTAGGCAGGGAGACAGGTAGGCAGGGAGACAGGTAGGCAGGGAGACATGGTTCTTGTCTTCCAGGTGTGTATAAGCATTGATTGGGGGGGAAGCTGGTTAGGGTGTGACTTCATTGCTCAGTCAAAGAGGCTTGTTGGAAATGGGGGTGTTTGAGAATGGAGACATGGGATCAAGGCCTTAGATTTTGGCTGTTCTAAGAGAGACCGCACAAGAGATCGTGGAGCAGATGTATGGATTATGACTCCGTACCAATCAAGAGCCTGGTCTGCACCATGTGACTTACATCAGTGTATTATGGTGGCCTAATTTGTGTATCTGTCAAACCCATAACCAGGTGGGTAGAGATGACAGAGCCAGCAGGGACAGTGATCTCCTGCGGGCTCTGTATTTTGCATATAAGCCATCGCAGCAATACTCCTATGGACACCAAAGTCAGAAAGGGAGTTCCCCAACACGGCCAGAAATAGGACCAACTTTGCAAGCCCCCAGCAAGAATGTGGCATCTTTGTGCTACATTGACTACACCAACCCCGAAGCCTCTGGATTAGCTCTGACCAGTATCTTCTCATTGGACACCAAATGAGTCTGAGCTGTTAGCTTTGGGGAGAGCACCAGATTGCTTACAAGGTGACTAAATGCATCCAGATGCCTACAGGTGAAGGCTCTGTTGGCCTTTAACCCAGATCCTAAGGGAATACATGTACTCGTATTATTTGTATATGCTATTACTATTGTGTGTGTATGTGTGTGTGTGTTTGCACATGTGTGTGGATGATGATAGTGGTAGTGTGTGTGTGTGTGTGTGTGTGTGTGTGTGTGTGTGTGTTAGATGTTCTGGAGCTACAGTTAGGTAGTTGTGAGCCATCTTACATGAATGGTGGGAAATGACCTGGGGGTTCCGTGGAAGAGCAGCTCTTATTTTCAAAGCTATTACCTTCAGCTCCTGTGAGCATGCTCTTAGGAAAATGATTGCTAGGATAAATCTTTGTTATGTTGGACAACCTAATAATAGATAAATAATTTGCAGTGTCTAAGCTAGTGACTGTAGTGGGGTCCCTGGAGGTTGGCCTACACTAGATCCACCAGGCTTTTCTTTCTCAGTTGGGGCTCCAGGCTACCGTGCACTGTGACCAATGAGAGGAGGGAGGCTCTTTGAAGCAAGCTACAAGAGAGAACAAAGGTGGAATCAGCAGGGCTCATCCTAAGTGCCAGCATGGAGCCAGAGCCGCCCTCCCTGGGAGCCATCAGCACAAAGCCCAGGGGCTTTGCCAAGTACCACTGGGAGCTGAAGACATAGTTCTTATTCCCACATTTGCTCCTGTTCAAGTAGCTGATATAGGTTTGTAGCTCCCACAGTTTTGTTTTTAAAGTTCATTTTAGATTCATTTTATGTGCACGAGTGTTTTTCCTGCAAGTATGCATTTGTACCAAGTGCACGCCTCATGGGCCATTGTATTCCCTGGAACTGGAGTTATGGATAACTGTGAGCTACTGTTGGGTACTGGGAACTGAACCCTGGTTCTCTGTAAGAGCAACTGGTGCCCTTAACTGCTGAGCCATCTCTCCAGCCCCTATTCCCACTGATTTCATTATTTTTCCTGCAGAAGTTGTTTTCCACAGACAGATGCATTTAGAACATCTACCACTGTTTGCCTTCAAGTCAAGGTTTGAAACAGGGAGAAAGGTTGTCATTTCAGATCCCTGGGCGCTGGAGCACTCAGGGTAAAGGGCTGGGCCACAGTCACAGAGCCTCTGGAGGCTGAATTATATCTACAAGCCACCCAAAGCTCATTACTGTCATAACTGGGGAGGGGATGGCGGAAGGGAGGAAGGAATAGAATCATACATTTTACAGAAACATTTACTAGCCGTAGGTTTCTAGATAACAGGAAATAGTGTTTACTTTGCTCATGCATTTTCCCTGGGGACTCTGGCTGCACTTCCCTGTCCTGTCCCTCAGCTACACATTTGACAGGAAGAGGTCTAAGGCTTTAGCTTGCAACACTGCTTTCTCCCTTTCTGCTCTTCCCAGGATTAGGATCTTTTGTAGAGGCTGGCACTCTTTGGGGCCTGTTAGCTGGCTATTTTGTTTCCCTCATTAGCTTCTAAGCTTGAAGAGTGTATACCATTATAACTGTAGCATTATAACTGAGAATGCCCACAGCTACCTCTCAGAGCAGTTTGCACCCATTTTAGGAGTCCAACTGGGTCTCTTGGAAGCCCCCCCTAAAGGTCCCACTGTCAACCTTTTGACAGCTCTTGGAGGTCTGGAGGTTGGGGGAGGCAACCCAGGAGACTGTGTTATTTGAGACAAGGGCAGAGTCTTTCCTAGAATTTTCCAGTGCAGCCCAGGGCCTCTGGCTAAGTGATGTTAGCCTAACAAACTAGATAGATGCTTTTTCTAGTGCCATGAAATCCTCAGATAGGTGTTGGGCTCACTCCATATTTGTCCCAGACCCTGGTCTGGGGAGGGGAACAAGGCAGTGCTGCCCATCTGTCTGTCCATCCATCCATCCATCCATCCATCCATCCATCCATCCATCCATCCATCCATCTCTCCCCACTCACTCATCCATCCACCTGCCTGTCTATCCATCTGTACTGGCTAGTTTTGTGTCAACTTGACACAGCTGGAGTTATCACAGAGAAAGGAGCTTCAGTCGGGGAAATGCCTCCACGAGATCCAGCTGTAAGGCATTTTCTCAATTAGTGATCAAGGGGAAAGGCTCCTTGTGGGTGGGACCATCTCTGGGCTGGTAGTCTTGGTTCTATAAGAGAGCAGGCTGAGCAAGCCAGGGGAAGCAAGCCAGTAAGGAACATCCCTCCATGGCCTCTGCATTAGCTCCTGCTTTCTAACCTGCTTGAGTTCCAGTCCTGATTTCCTTGGTGATGAACAACAGTATGGAAGTGTGAGCCGAATAAGCCCTTTTGTCCCCAACTTGCTTCTTGGTCATGATGTTTGTGCAGGAATAGAAACCCTGACTAAGACACCATCTATCCATCCATGCCCCCCACCCCCACCCCCTTCTCCCCAGTATTGGAACACTGAGGAGACCTGCCCAGGCCCAGACCTTACTCTCACGTCAGCTAAAGGGTTAAGGAAAGTCAAGCAGGTTCAAAGAGTAGGAGTGAGGGAAATCCGCAGAGGGGTTCTGCAAGCACATTTTAGGAGCAGTTGGAAGGAGATAATGAGGCTGTATTTGCCTGGTGCAAGTGAGATTTTGCTCAGCGATTACTAAAAGGTCTTTCAGGTATCATAAGGCACTGGAGACAAAACCTGCTTTCCCCAGGGTGTGAGGAGGGCCAGGAATTGAAGGTAAGTGAGGAATAAATGAAAATGACTGTCTTAAAGTCTGCACAGGAGTATGCTAATTGTATGTAAACCAGATGCAAATGAAGCTGAGACCTCGTTTTTACTCCTGCTCTGTGGCCCCGAATGTGATAGGTGATATTATGATTGTTTTTTTTCATCCACAGTTTCTGCTTCATAATTCTGAAGGACCTTGTCTGAATATGGTTTGATAACACTTTGCTTGGGAAAGGTCCAACCCCGCATGATGGAGCTAGGGGTGCTGTAGAGAGGAGATGCTGGGCTTTCCAGTGCTGCTCAGTCTGTTAGCAATTATGTGTACTTGATGAAGACCCCATAATATCCCCAAAAGACTGGTTTGGAGAGCTTCTGGATAGCTCAGCAAGGGTAGTCTTACTGGTTGGTGTGCCTGGAGAGCCCGTGCTTCACCCCTGATGCTTTGGGCCTCTAGGGCACTGGTTCCTGGCAAAATGATACACTCTTCTGGACTCCATGAATATTAGGCATACACATGGTATGCATACATATAGGCAGGCAAAACATACATAGAAAATAAAAATATACATACATATGTGTAACAATAATTAATGAAAAAACAGGCCGTGCATTTGAAGGAGAGCAAGGAGGAGCATACAGAAGGGATTGGAGGAAGGAAAGAAGGCAGGTGTGGTGGTTTGAATATGCTTGGCCCAGGAAGTGGCACTATTAGGAGGTGTGGCCTTGTTAGAATAGGTGTGGCCTTGTTAGAGGAAGTATGACACCTTGGGAGTGGGCTTTGAGACCCTCCTCCTAGCTGCTTGGAAGTCAGCTTCTTCTGGTTCCCTCCAGAACAAGATGTAGAACTCTCAGCTCTTCCAGTGCCACGCCTGCCTAGATGCTGCCATGTTTCCCACCTTGATGATAATGAACTGAACCTCTGAGCCCAAAAGCCAGTTCCAATTAAATGTTATCCTTTGTAAGAATTGCCTTGGTCATGGTTTCTGTTCACAGCAATGGAAACTACAACTAAGACAGCAGAAAAACGATATGATTATATTATAATCTCAAAAAAAGAAGCAATGAAAGTTTTTTTAAAAAAATCTTTTAAAAATATGGTTTGGGGAATACTGTTATTGGAGGTGGGGAGGAGTTGTTTGACGGACCAAGCCCTCAACTTAGGGGATCTGACACTAACTCCAAGCAGACAGAGTCAGAGCCAGACTGGGTTAGAGGACACCCACGTAGAGCCTGCTGCAGAAATGATGGCTTGCCTGCTGGTGGGAAGAAATGACTGAAATGTCTGAGGTCACAGAAGGGATCTGCGTGGGAAGTGTATGGTAAGAGAAATGGAAGCTGACTTCAGGTTGGTTTTCCTTTCATGTAAGTACACCAAGGAAAGTCAAGGTAAGATTCAGAAGCCCTGAGTATCTGGCAGGGCTGGGGAGGGCAACTGAAGGATCATGGGTAACTGAGATTTGCCACTGGCAGCCACACTTGGCCATCATCTGAGCTGAGGTGGCTCCCCAGTAGACTCTATCTTGGAGTCAATGAGGCCTACCTTAGTTCTGATATGCTTCCCCAGTGGACAGAGCCACCCTGACAGATGGTGGAACAGGTTGGCTTGGCTCTAAGGTTTATTCTTGCTATTCAGTTATATCCTGTTCTCAGGAGCTTTGGGGTCCTGCCTGTCAGAAACTGGCACCCTGGTCCTGATACACTCAGCTAGTTGGAGCTATCCCTTGTCTCTGAGCCTCCTCCTCTCAGCTAGAAAGAGATCAGTGAGTCGCTTCTTTCTGATGAGGACAGATGCTGCCTCCTTCCTGGCCCCTCCCACCCACCTTTCTGAATCCATTAGAGTTGGGCATAAGACACCAAGAAGTTCTTGGACAAGCTGTTATTACACTGTCTTTGTCAACCTCCTGTCTGCAGAGCACTCTCAGGTAATAAAGACAGCGGTAATAACTTATACTGGAGAGGGTTTCTGCTTCAGGGTTCTTCTAACCTCTAGTGTCTCATTTTAAACAGTCAGATGATTCCACCGCACCGAGGAAACTATTCGGGGGAAGGGAGCGAGGAGCTCTGGGTCGTGGATACGATGCTGGAGCTCTGTTTTAAAAGTTCCCTTTAAACCTACCTGGACCCCCATGTGGACCCCAGAACACCTCGCACCTGACATCAAGAGCCTTATTTGTCAGATGTTGAAAAGGAGAGTTGGCGCTGGCCTTGAAGGTGCTTGCCTTGCCCATTATCCTGAGTCCAAATCCTGGAAGCCATGATAGGTGGAAAGGGAACTAACCCCACGAAGTTGTCTTCTGAGCACCACGTTAGTGCCATGGCACAAACACGTGTGCACACATACTAATAAAAACAAGGTTCACACACATACTAATAAAAACAAGGTCCACACATATATAAAAACAAGGTGTTTTGTTTTGTTTTAAGAAAATGCTAGTTACAACCATGAAATGTTTTTGAACCACCTTTTCCCTCCTTCTCCTTTCTTAGCATGTTTCCTTGGCAAACAGGCAGGTATAAATGAATGGTAAAAGCCACTTGAACCTACCTGTACCATGTAACCTGGGGGTATCTGAGGAAGACAGACGAAATGGGTCACTAATCCAAGGGTGTCTTCCTTTTTAACCCTCTTGCAGAGCCTCTGTGTTCTTTATTATTTCATTCTGTGAGCGTTCTCCGGAACGTCCCCTTCATTACCTTCCCACAGAATGCCTCCTTCAGCGGATCCAGCCCTTTCCTCGTCTCTCCACCCGATATGTAGAATCTTGCTTGGACTGACCAGAAGTCTCATAGCTTAGATTTTTTTTTTCCCCAATGGCTAGTCTTTTTTTTTTTTAAATTGGTTATTTTATTTATTTACATTTCAAATGTTAGCCCGTTTCCTGGTTTCCCCTCCGGACACCCCTTTTCCCATCCTCCCTCCCCCTGCTTCTATGAGGGTGCTCCCCACCCACCCACCTACTCCTGCCTCTCTGCCCTGCATTTTCCTACAGTGGGGCATCGGGCCTTCACAGGACCAAGGGCCTCTCCTCCCACTGATGCCCGACAAGGCCATTATCTGCTACATCTGCAGCTGGAGCCATGCATGGGTTGCTCCATGTGTTTAGACCCTGGGAACTCTGGGGGGTCTGGTGGTTCATGTTGTTCTTCCTATGGGGTTGTAAACTCCTTCAGCTCCTTCAGTCCTTTCTCTAACTCCTCCATTGTGGATCCCATGCTCAGTCCAATGGTTGGCTGAGAACATCCTCCTCTGTATTTGTCAGGCTCTGACAGAGCCTCTCAGGAGACAGCTATATCAGGCTCCTGTCAGCAAGTACTTCTTGGCATCCACAATAATGTCTGGGTTTGGTGTCTGTATGTGGGGTGGATTTCCAGGTGGGGGCAGTCTCTAGATGGCCTTTCCTTCAGTTTCTGCTCCACACTTTTTGTCTCTGAATTTCCTTTAGACAGGAGTCACAGCCTAGATTTATTGTGCACATGCCCAAAGGAAGGTGTGAATGGAAAAGTGTGCTCCAGGCATCTCACAGGCAAGCACAGCTGCATCCTAACAGTTGTCCAGCCAACAGCATTCCATGAGCTTGTCTTACGTGTTGGTGATGAACCCAGGGGCTCACACTTGCCAGGCCTGCCCCCAGTCCCATGAGTCCATTGCTATGTTAGCATCCTCCCCTCATCGCTGGTTATGAAACAGGACAATTCCAGTTAGGCTTGTCAATGAAGGTCTATAATACCAGAAACTCCAGAGAACAGCAAGTTCAAGGCCTACCTCGGCTACAAAGTGGGTTCAAGGCCAACTTCAGAGACTTACTGAGAGCTTGTCTTAAGAGAGCTGAGATATGTCACCTTAAGAGATATGTCCCTTCTGCCACATACCCAGTAGCTCAGTGGTGGTGGAACATTTTGCCCTAAAGAGAAACAGGGCAATCCCAACGTGTGTGTGTGCGTGTGCGTGTGTTCACTTGGCAAGCATATTTTTGTCTTTTCTGTCCCACAGGCAGCTGCTCTGCTGAGAACTTTGTTTATCCCCCTGTTTTCTCCACTGGTTACCAAATATACACCTTATGCGATACATTATTTTGTCTCTGTTTAAAGCTGCTACAGAAATGGAATGCTATCATATATATTCTTTTGTAACCTTTAACATTTTATTTCAACAGCTTTATTGGGACATAACTCATCTACCATATAGCTGTTTCATTTGAAATGTACATTTTATTGGAGCATAGTATACTCACATATTTGTACTTCCACAAGTAGTCACAGTGGCATACACCTGTAAATCCAGGACACAGGAAGCTACTGTAAATCCAGGACACAGGAAGCTAAGGAAGGGGGATTGGAAGTGCTCTGTGAGTCTGGGCTATATTAGACCAGTAAAGGAAAGAAGAAGGAAGAGAGAGAGGAAAGGAAGGAAGAAAGGAAGGAAGGAAGGGAAGAGAAGAAGAAAAGAGGAGGAAAAGAAGAAGGAGAAGAAGAAGAGGAAGAAGAGGAGGAGGAGGAGGTGGAGGTGGAGGAAGAGGAGGAGGAAGAGAGGATTAAGGCCAGCTAGTTGTCTCAGAAGATGAAAGTACCTGTCAATGAGTTCAGACCCTGGAACACATATGGTGGACTGAGAAAACCAGCAACCACAAAGCTATCCTCCAGCTGCTCGTGTGCCCAGCATGCACACACATGTACATGGGTAGTAAGTAAATACATATAAAATAAAATAAATAAAGACAAAGAAAGAAAGAAAGAAAGAAAGAAAGAAGGAAGGAAGGAAGGAAGGAAGGAAGGAAGGAAGGAAGAAAGAAAGAAAGAAAGAAAGAAAGAAAGAAAGAAAGAAAGAAAGAAAGAAAGAAAGAAAAGAAAGGGGAGTTCTGCCTACCTCCCATTCTGTACTCTAGCCCACCCCAGCCCTCAGCAGAGGTAGGCGTGGTGGCAGGAGCTTGAGGCTGCTGGCTATACTGCACCTGTGGTCAGTAAGCAGAGCATGAACAGGGCCGGGTGGGCCATGGACGTTCAAGGCCACACTCTAGTGACCCATTTTCTCTAGCAAGGCTCTAACTCCAAAAGGTTCTACAAGCTTTTAGATTTGTCAACACTGAGGACATTTCACATCTAGCCACCAGGGGAGTCGTGTAGTGCACAAGCAAGCACACACACACACACACACACGTGTGTGTGTGTGTGTGTGTGTGTGTGTGCACATGCCTGTGTGTGTATGTGACAGAGAAAGAGGAGAGGAGAGAAAGGGATGGAGGGAGGGAGGGAAAGACAGACAGAGAGCGAGAAAGAAAGAGAGAGCGTGCGCGAGAGAGAGCACATTGCAATTTCTTTTTACAAATCCATTGGCATGCAATCGATCATGGGGATCCACCCCATGACTTTATCTGATCCCAGTCACTTCCCAAGGCCCCTCTTCTGAGCACCATACTCAGGTTAAATTTCTACTGTGCCTCAGATAAAGGTAAATCATAATCAAAGGAGACAGGAAAGTCAACCCCTGGTCTCTACATACATGTTTACACACGTACCCGCACGCCTACCATACACACACCAAAATAAACATAAAAATAACAAACTTTACCCAGGTGTGTAAGTAGACTCCTGGTCTGCATTCACAGGTGGAGGGAGAGTAGCTGCGGGGTGGGAAGACGGGCTCTTCACTGAGGCTGGGGAGCCTGGCTAACAACAGCTTCAGGTCCCAGGGAGGCTGCAGAAGAGGGCTCTGTAAGAGCACCTAAGGTATTGGGCTTGTTTATGCCTCCTGTGTTGAGTTTAGTGTTGGACAGGGACCAAAAGAGACAAAGGAAAACCTAAAAAGGATGACACTACTCCGTTTTCAAGACCTTCTATAACCGCACTCTAATTCCAACCCTAACTGTAACCATATCCCTGACACCAGCCCCAATTTGGTTTTCCTTTTCATCTCTTTTAACAGTTTTGTTTGTTTGTTTGTTTGTTTGTTTTTCAAGGCAGGGTTTTTCTGTGTGGTCCTGCTGTCCTGGAACTTGTCTGTAGTTCCCCTGCAGAACCCCAGGCTCAGAGACCTGCCCACCTCTGCCTCCTGAGTGCTGGAACTAAAGGCTCTCACCACCACTGTCTGTTGTTTTGGGTTTTTGAGACAGGGTTTCACTGGCCTCAAACTAACTGTAATCCTCCTG
The DNA here is from genome assembly GCF_000001635.26 of Mus musculus. NCBI lineage: Eukaryota > Metazoa > Chordata > Mammalia > Rodentia > Muridae > Mus > Mus musculus. The sequence continues at coordinate 180,520,934 of NC_000067.6, read as the reverse complement.
TACAAGGGTTGGATTTACAGATGCAAACCCCTATCCTAGGCTTTTAAACCCTAATCCCAGGTCTGTGACAGCTTCAGTATCAATTCTGATTCTAATCCTAGCTCACTCTTCTTATTCTGCCCTCTCTACTAAACCATCCACCCTGCTGGGTAGGCTGGGTGGGTGCTGTCCACACCTCTGCCTCTCAGAGGCTGGGTTAACGGTATGTGGGTGGGGGCAGCTGGAAGGAATATCATCTCCACAGACCCGAGCCCACCGGCCTAAGAAAAAACCAGCAGAATTGTATGCTAAGCGGGAGAATGTCACTTCACCGACTTGGCCTTCACGCTGAGTTGAGACACAATTGTAGCAAATTGTGCTTATTTCATTTTTCTCTGGCTTGGATTTCACAGTTCTTGAATTCATCCTCTAAATGTATGTAAATTATCCATGCCAGTTCTGAATCCAGCAGTTTGGGTAAGGACTGTGATTTTTCTTAAGAGGACTGTAATTTTTGTGGGAGGGCTCTGTGCCACCTCCTACGGGCAGTGACTCTCCGGGCTGGGGTCCAATTGAAGATTCAAACGAGGCATGAAAGTGCATTAGCTAAATCCAAGGAACAGCGAACGTTCTGTAGCGAGTGGAAGAAAAGCAGCTGGTGATCTCTGTTCCACACAATTCAGGAAATGCTTTGGGATACATTCAACATTCTGGGAGCTTCACTGCCCCAGAAAGAGCATCACAGAACACGGAAGGGGGATGCAGGGCTGAGGATGCCAGGTCAGAGCAGGACGCACCTCTCACCCCCTTGACTCCCCATTCCGTGTTGCGGTAGAAGAAAGGTCTTCCTGCTGTGCATCTTGTGGAACTGACCCCCCCCCCTTGTTTGAGGCAGCACCCCATGAAGAAACAGTATGTAGTTCATAGAAATCTTGGGGCGTGAAATCTTGGGCAAGCATTACTGTAAGGTGGGAGCAGGGAAACTGAGTTAACTAGGACTGTTTGGGCAGCCAGGTAGAGGGGTTCTTGAGATGTTCTGGATGGACAGGTGTGGCTGGTGTGGGGGGAGGGGAGGACATCCTTTAAGCTTGAGGTTGGAGGCAGGTAATGGAGGACTGTCTGGGTTGGGCCGCAGTCTCAGGAAGATGTGACTCTCCAGGGCAGAGGATGAGAGGAAGCAGACAAGGGGTAGGTGGGTGGGTGGGACGGGGAATTCCCACATCTCTTCCTCTTTCTGCCAATGGCGGTTGGAACCAGCTCACGAAGAGCTGCCTTTTCCAGTGGTAAGTTGGTCCGTTGACATCTCTTTTGGTAGGAGTCTTTTTACCAGAGAAATGGGCAAGTACAACAGAGCAGACTGTTGTGTTTGTTCTCCGAGGAGCCAGCAAATTCAGTTCTCCGCTCTTCTTCCTGCTTCTCGTTGGTCAGAGAGCAAAGGAGCTTTGGGTGGTGACCTCTGTCATGGGGAAGAGGATGATAAGGACAACCAGCCTACTCATGCAACAAGAGCAGCTCCGGGGTCCTCTTCATACATCTCTTTTCAGCTCTGTGCTTTGTGTCCTCGTCAGTGTGGCTACCGTCACGTTTGTACTGTGAGTGCTCTCTGTGGAGCATACATGGGACATGAAACTCACTGCTTCAATCACTTCTTTTCTTTTCTTTTTTTGTTTTGTTTTGTTTTTTTTGGGGGGACAGGGTTTCTCTGTGTAGCCCTGGCTATCCTGGAACTCACTCTGTAGACCAGGCTGACCTCGAACTCAGAAATCCGCCTGTCTCTGCCTCCCAAGTGCTGGGATTAAAGGTGTGCGCCACCACTGCCCGGCCTGCTTCAATCACTTCTAAGTGTACATACAGTTCAACAGAACCGACTGTCTTACATTGCTGTGAAGCCATAGCCGCCACCTACCTCTGTAGCTTTCCTTCCCCATAACCATCACGCCCTCTACTTTGAGATATCCCAGGCTGGCCTGGAACACACTATCTAGCCAAGGATGACCTTGGCTCTCCTGCCTCTGTCTCTGATTGCCTCCACATCCAGTTCTAGCAGTCCCAGGGATGAACGCAGGACACCCAAGGTCTGCTACTGAGGTACAGCCCCAACCTCTCCAGAGTTCTTTTCTTCATGTAAAACTAAAACTCTTAGTCAGGCGTGGTGAACCATACCTGTAATCCTGGTACTCAGAAGGCTGAGACAGGAAGATGGGAGAGTCTGAGGTCAGCCTGGGCTACAGAGACGGCCTGACTTGGTGGTGTTTATTTAACCTAAGCACTTGGGTGGCAGAGGCAAACGTGCTGTCTGCCCGTGATGGAAACAGGGCATGACTGTATTTTGAATACTTGTTGTTTATGGCAGGGTAAGTCCTGTACATTGGCTGTCTCCCCGCTTCCTTTGTTTATCCTGGAGCTAGCAAATGGTCCCATTTAAACATTTGCTTGGTGTTCTGTGAACCACGCCTGGCTTTTTCTCCAGTTGTTCCTGCAGCTCTGGCAAATGCTTGATGGTTTTTCTTTCTTGACGGTGTTAGCTAACACGTGTTCCATTTATTCTTGTCCCTCTCTCTGATGCTCCAGACTGTCTGGTACCACAAGCCCTTGCATCGCTGACTAAATTCCTTACCCCTACAGAGGTCCCCAGTTTTTCTTAGGACAATGCATATTGAAGAACATTTTGCTGGAAATTTCTGAAAAATAAAATGCTGTATATCTCTTGAACATATACCTACTTGCTCTTCATTATTATTCCTTGAATCTAACATTCAAGCCTAGCGATTATTTACACAGCATTCTCATCATATCACGTATTAAAAGTAATTACAGACGACCTAAATCTACAAGAGGATATGGGTAGATTATCCAGATTCTATGGCAGTTGTTAGGATTTTTTTTGTCTTTGAAAAGGATCCTGGAAACAATCCCCAATGTAGTAGGCAACTTCCTGTCACTGCTGCAAAATGCCAGACACAAGTAACGTACGGGGAGGAGAGATTTCTTTTAGTGAATGGTTGCAGAGGTTTTTGTCTACGACTGTGTTGCTCTGGCCTGTAGTGAGGCAGCCCCTCATGACTGGTGCAGGGTAGAGGACTTTTCACTTCAGGGCTTCACTGTCCTCCTCCAGGGCGTAGCCCACAGATGTAACTTCCTCCCAACAGGCTCCACCCCCGTGATGGTTCCATACCCCTCTCTCCCATAGCTCCACGACTACAGGGACCTTTGGGGAACATCCCATATCCAAACAATAACAGCTTCCTGGAGAAGGCTGTGCTTAGCTTCCACGCAAGCCCTCTTCTCAGTCTTACACTTGCTTTTAACTTACCCTGCTGCCTCCAAATTCTGGTGCCTCGCGCTTTCTGTGGGGTAGATCAGCTTTCTGCTCATGTGGCGCTTTCTCTCCAAACACTTCAGCCTGTATCACCATCTGCTTGCTGTCTCCCAGACTTGCTTGAAACCTGTCTATAATTATTTCCTTTTATAGTCTCTTAGTTTTAGAGTTTATATTGTAAAAAAAAAAAATGCATCTGCCTTCCTGTTAGTGGGATTTTAGGTGAAAGGCTAAACATAGGTAGCTGCGTCTGGTAGGAATCAGCAGGAATCAGCATCTCTCCTGACAGCTCCTGATGTTCTCAGTGGAGACTGAGCACTGGGACCACGTGTCTGCTAGTGTCCGGTCTTTGGATTCTCATACCGGGGAGATCAGAACTGGTGAGAAATTAATGGCTCTCTTCTGGCTCCATCTGGGGACACTGTGACACTGGAAATCTGTGGTGACAGGTGATAATAACTTCAGCCTGTGATGACAACTTCAAGGGTGTCATTTGTTTTCGGTGCTAACCTATTCAGTCATGCCCTGGCTTGGACTTGGTAGGGTCCAGAGAAGCTGATAGCAGAAGCTGGCCTGGATGTAGGAGTTCTGGTGGCAGGTATCAGTGGTGGCTGGGAGAATGGAGACCAGTGAGCCTCAGGCACATAGCGGTGGGTGAGGGCCGAGGTCCCAAGGGGTGGCACTTGGTGCTGGGTCTGTACCTATGGCAACAGCTAGAGTCAGATGTTTGGTCTGATAGCCTTGTGATGTCCTAGGCCTGAGGAGTCAGGACAGGGTTGCATTTTCAGTCCCTTCTTGAGCCTCATGAGCCTGCCCAGTTAATGGAGTTGGAGGGATCTGCAGATTAAGAGGAAAGGTTCACACCACCAAAAGAGGGCTGATGTAGACCACCCTGTCCATCTGCATCCAAAGTTCCAAACCCAAATCTACACTTAGCTGCTGCTCAGGCTCTCAGAGAACTTGGGGGTGTGTGTGTGGGGGGGAAGAAGCCACAGACGCAGAGAGGTCAGAATGTAAATACAGAACTAGAAATAGCCACAGTTAACACAGTCTAGGGAGATACGGGAATGTCTGCAGGACAGATCTGGGTAGGGACATAGACAGACACAGATATCTAGACAGCAGCAGAGTATCTGTGGGCAAAGTCACCCTGAAAATAGCTGCCACCCAGGCAGACCACTTTGCAGGTCCTTTAGCAGCCATGCAAGTGAGGCACGTGCAGGGAAGATGTTATCCATTCTGTCATTTTGTCCTCCAAGGGACAGGGCACAGGGACACCACACACCCTAGGTTTCCCCATCCTTTGTTCCTCATCTGTGAGTTGCAAGACCACTTGATTCAATGTGCTTGGTGGCCAGTCTCATGGGACCTGCCCAGACAGTAGAAACAGCTCAAGATGTAGTGGGCTGATGTGGGAAATGGTACCCACTGGGCAGGGCATGCTTCTTGCTACAAGTGCTTGTTTCATTGAGGAACCCAAGAAAGTCTGAGAGGACCGGGGAAGATGTCCCCCGAGGAAGTGATGCTGAGGCTGAAACTGAAGGAGAGCAGAAGAGGGCAGAGCTCTTAGCAAGGAAGGCAGGGACGATGGCAGAGAACCTGGGGTCAGGAGTGCTGTGAACTGAGTAGTGACAGGAACAGGAGGCGGCTGGAAGCGAGACCAGGGGCCTTCCTAGCTGCTTGCTGTCTGCTAGACATCTGAGCATCCCCACCTTGGTTTCTGAGCATGTAGACCTGCACCCCATTCCTCTGTACAACATTCCCAGGTACTGCTACCTCCAAACCCCCTTGAGTGACTGAGAGCAGTGACAGGTCCCAAGATTTCATTGATTTCTTCCCTTCATCATATAACTGTTGGGATTCAGATCTGGGACAAACAGCTGAGGTGCGTATTTGACACACCAAACATCAGGTTCTCCCAGCATCCCTCAGTCCCTACCTGATAGAGCGTACATACTCTGCCCTCTGCTCTGAGGTTTTCAGCAGAGGAGCTGGGCTTCCTCTCCCTCAAGAAGCACTGCCCTATATAACACAGACATTGGGGCTGGTGAGATGGCTCAGTGGTTAGAGCACCCGACTGCTCTTCCAGAGGTCCTGAGTTCAAATCCCAGCAACCACATGGTGACTCACAACCATCTGTAATGAGGTCTGACTCCCTCTTCTGGTGTCTGAGGACAGCCACAGTGTACTTACATATAATAAATAAATAAATAAATAAATAAATAAATAAATAGATTAAAAAAACACACACAGACATTTTGGTTTCCCATTCTCCTCTTTCTTCTTTTTTTCTTCTTCTCCTCCTTCTCCTTCTTCTTCCCCTTCTTTTCTCTTCCCCCTCTCCTCTGTCTCCCTCCCCATGGTGACATCCCTGGCCATGTTCCTTACCTGCCTTTATGTATTTTAATCTGGCTTGAATTGGCTCATTTCACTGGAGGAAAATAACTTACCAATAACCTGCCCTGACATCACCGAAGTCTTGGCCATAAGATCTTGGGACCCAAGCCATAACTCAAAGCCCTTTTGGTGGGTAGTAGCCCTTAACTCAGGGTAAGGGAGGGAGCTGAAAATTCATGGTACAGTCCCTTTAGCTTTTTGTAGTGGGATGGAATTCTGGCCTGACTTCCCCTGAGCTCAAGGGTGATCCCCCAGAACCTGGCCCTGATCCAGCCCAGTTCCACTTACTCTCCCTTGGGCTGATGGCCTGGAACTAGATCCCACCAGAACACCCTTGTGGGGAAGAAAGCTCAAGGAGAAATCAGAAAGGGATGCCGTCACTGGGCTTGCTGGGTGGTTCAGTACGTCTTGTTTTTTTTTTTTTTTTTTTATAACCAGACCTGCTCTGTTATTTCCTTTGATTAAGGTTCTGTTTTCCCTCAGCCCACTGGATCCATCTTCAGTTATTTAATTCTAACTGTAATAAAAAAAATTTCCATTGAACTACTCAGGAATGCAATATGAGGCTGCCAAGCAAACGACAGGCCTGGGAGGGTGGGATGGAGTGGAGAGGAGCCCACAGGGCTTTGTCATTTCCTTGTGCTCCTGCGCTTAGATCTGAGCACGCCTGACTCAGGATGAGGGCTGGGAGATGCACTTAGCACATGCCAGGGTCTTTGGGAAACCGGAGGAGAGACTTATGCTGGCCTTGGCAGTAGGGGACTGTCTCCTTTAGTCATAGTTACTTTACTTCTGTGGCTGTGCTAGGTCCTGAGTCTCTGCCTACCTGTGTTGTAGAGGCTACTGGCTACATTTCAGTACCAGGGGAGGCACACTGAAAGTATTTTGGGGTTAGACTGAAGCCACATGTTCTGATAAATCCTGACCTCCAACCACACTGTCCAAACTGTTCTTATTTGCATTTTTGTGTATGTGGGGGGTGAACAGGGCAGGTTCTTACCATATTGCCTAGGCTGTCTGGAACTCCTTCTGCCTCAGCCTTCTGAGGGGAGGCCCCCAGGTTCACACCACGGGTCCCTGGTGCAGTTTCTATCTTTGAGCGTCATTTCCTCCCCTCTGGTCTTGCCTCAGCCCCTGTAAACTCTGACACCTGAGTTTAGATTCCCTCTGGCCTCCCTAGAACCATAGTCTGGCCCAGCTAGCTCATCCTGGTTCCTGAGGTCACTGCAGGAGAAATGGCTTCCTAGCTCCAGGACAACCCCTACTTTGGAGGTTTTTAAGTACGTTTTACAGAAATCTACAAAGTCAACACAAACACATTTTACCCTACATAAGAGTGTGCATATCTTTCTCTGTGTCTCCGTTTACAGGACCGGCACCTTGATATCACCGTAGTGCGCTATAAAACCCATTCATAGGGATGAGACTCAGTCGGTAGAGTGCTTACCTAGTGTGTGGGCTAGTTTATGTCAACCTGACACAAGCCAGAGCGTCTTTTAAGAAGAGGGAACCTCACCTGAGAAAAGGCTTCCACCAGCTTGGCCTATGATGCATTTTCTTGATTGATGATGCCTATGGGAGGGGCCAGCTCACTGTGGGCGGGGCCACTCCTTGACTGTTGGTCCTGGATGGTGTAAGAAAGCTACCGGGACAAGCTAGTAAGCCATAGGATCCAAACCTTACTGGAAGCTGAGTCCAAGTTTAGGTTCCCACTAGAGTCAGGTCAAGAGGGCTGGCCTCATCCGGGCCCCAGTTGCTTCTTTTAGACTAGAAATTTCCATAAGAGGCTTATATCCATAGAATTATAAGAATAAACATCATCAGGCTCTGCCCGGAGATAGAGTAAGCCCTCATCAGGCAACTTGCAGCCATGGCAGTAAATACATGTAGCTGGTTCTAGTGGAGGTCCTGGGTCACCAGGAGGGGTGTGTTCGCATGTCAGCACTTCACCTGTAGGTTCATCTGTTTTGTGCTACAGGGCAGCAGGAGTCCCAGATGAATCTGCCAGTCAACTCTTGGGATGGGGAATCAGATCGAGGCTGGCGAGGTGGCTTGTGGGTAAGAGCTCATTGTGTTCTTTCAGAGGATCCAAGTTCACTCCCTAGCGCCATGCCAGGTGGTTCACAACCATCTATAATTCCAAATCCAGAGCCATGATGCCCTGTCTGACCATGCCTCTGTCCTTCACCTCTGGCTTCTCTGAGCACCTATACTCAACAGCATAGCAACCCCTGCCCCACCAGAATGTCACATCTGAACTTTGGAGCTGCCTGACCTGAGGGTCCCCTGGGAAGCCCACCCTTAGGGGCTGGTCTAGGTGCTGACCTCAGGCTCCAGGTCCTCTCTTTAGGAGGAACAGACGAGGAAGAGGGGAATTCTATATTGGTTAAAAACTCAAGCTCTGGGCCTGAGCGGTTCTGAGTTAGATACCCCGCCGTGTCACAGGGTGTGTGGCTTTGGGAATGTTGCATGGCTTTTAAAAGGCTGGTTTTCTCATTTTAAATATGGAGTTAGTCATGCTTCTTTCTTGAAGCCCCTACGGGTTCAAGTGTAAAAAGCTTAGTAGGTAAGAAATGCTTGCTTAATGGCTACCTGAGGCTACTGTCATTAGATTCACTCGGTGGCTCAAGATGGCCAACTTTCTCCGTACAGCCTGACCACGCCTGTATTCAGCTTCAGGATGTTCTTGAACCTGACCCTAGTTTCTCTGTTTCTCTTTGGACCTGACCACATGCTATATACTGCCAGGCAGGGGACATTAGAGAGGAACTCCCACGCTATATAGTATGCTTAAAGGTGAGCTCCAGGACAGCCAGGGCTATACAGAAAAACCCTGTCTCGAAAAACCAAAAAATAAATAAATAAATAAATAAATAAATAAAATAAAAAAAAAATAAAGGTACATATGTAAAGGACTTGATTGATATCTCCTTCTTCCCAAATACTGTCTCTTTGCTTGTCCCACTCAGAGCATCCCTGATAACAGTCTATTCCCCTGTGTTTCCAAGGGAAGCTGAGCTTGGACCACACCATGGTCCATGTCTGTGTGAAGACTAGGGCCTGGGCTAGTGTCTTAGTCAGGGTTTCTATTCCTGCACAAACATCATGACCAAGAAGCAAGTTGGGGAGGAAAGGGTTTATTCAGCTTACACTTCCATGCTGCTGTTCATCACCAAAGGAAGTCAGGACTGGAACTCAAACAGGTCAGGGAGCAGGAGCTGATGCAGAGGCCATGGAGGGATGTTCTTTACTGGCTTGCCTCTCTTGGCTTGCTCAGCCTGCTCTCTTATAAAACCAAGACTACCAGCCCAGAGATGGTCCCACCCACAAGGGGCCTTTCCCCCTTGATCACTAAATGAGAAAATGCCTTACAGTTGGATCTCATGGAGGCATTTCCTCAACTGAAGCTCCTTTCTCTGTGGTAACTCCAGCTGTGTCAAGTTGACACAAAACTAGCCAGTACAGCTAGCCTTTGCCCAGTACACATAAAGCCCTGGGTTCAAATCTCAGAAGGATAGGACCAGTGTCACCTGATTCAGGATCCTGACTGCCCCATCCCAGGCCAGAGTCAGGTCTCCTAGTGATGGTGACAGAGATGACCATCCTAAGGATAAGGCAGGGTTATCCAGTACAGACAGGAAGGATGGGTGCCCTCCCTCACACTGAGCAAGGCTTGTGTCATAGGGCCTATAGTGGAGGCTGTATACAGAGTCTTAACTGCAAGTGCTCTTACAGACTGCTAGTTAGTCCATCTTTCTGTCTATCCAATCTTGTGCGAATTCATGTGTCACATCTCAGATCTCCTCTTCATTCAAAAGCTGCTGTGCCTGGAAGAATGAAAAACAGAGACCTGTTTCTCATTGCATTGTTTGTTCTTGGAATCTGCCTTAATTAGTGTTTTATTACTATGAAGAAACACCATGACCAAGGCAACTTATAAAAATATAATTTAACTGTGGGACCACAGTTTCAGAAGACTAGTCTATGAATATCATGGCAAGGAGCATGGTGGCAGGCAAGGGGGCCAGCCAGCGTAGTGCTGGAGCAGTAGCTGAGAGCTAACATCTGATCCACAAGCTATAGAAAGGACAGAAAAGGCCTGGTGTGAGTTTGAGCTTTTGAAACCTCTTCTAACAAAACCACGCCTCCTCCAACAAAGCCACGCCTCCTCCAACAAAGCCACAACCCTAATTCCTCTAAGACAGTTTTACTAACCCAGGACCAAGCATTTAAACATCGGAGCTTCTGTGGGCCATTCTTACTCAAACTACCACAGGGACCCAGAACTGTGAGCAAGAATAGGAGAGTCCTCACACCTCTGCAGTGAAGATCATTGTGATTTTTCTGGAATGAAGACTTGCAAAATAACTGGGGTATATTATGAAGGTCTGCCGCCGCAAGTGAACATGAGGCTCGACCACATGCCACAGCTGCACCGTCCGTGTGCCCCATACCTGTTACCTGCCCACATGCAATGCCCTCAGTGTGGCATACCAGCTGGAAGGTGCGGGAGATGGCGCAGTGCTCACAGGCCATCTGTTTCTCACATTAGGAACGCAGAGAGGTGAGGCTGCCACGCCCACTTGTCAACCGCAAAAGCTTAATTGGGCCAGAAATATTCTCCGGTTCCTGCTTCTGCAAGACAGATCTCAGCTGTCACCAAGCATCTGTGGCATCCGGAAGGGACGAGCAGAGTTCTGTGGGCTGGAAGCTTGGAGAACAGATGTCCCTCGTCTGTGCCAGTTATGCACAGAGGTTTGTTTTCTTTTGCCTGGACGCTGTGCGTGACCACCGCATTCCAGGGCTCACCTGTGCGTGATCACCACGTTCCAGGGCTCTGGAAGCTCCCTCAATGGCACTTCCTCTCCTGCTCAGGGTATTTTTTGGATTTCTCTGTTGACATGGTCAAAAGCAATGGTCAGAATGAGTAGGAAGGAGAGTGGACAGGGGGGTGGGGGTGGGGGTTAGGGAGGCAGCACACTTAGATGCAGGGGTGTGGGGAGGCAGCATTCTTATAGATTTCCTAGATTGACAAGTATTTATTGAGCACTTACTCTATCTAGTGATGACCTGGACAAGGCCGGAATTTGTAGCTGGACAGAGAGCCACAGACAAGCCAACTTATATCATTGATAATATCTGACAGTGAAATAGGCTTTGAAGAAAAACGAAGCAAAGTTGGGAGAGAGGGAAGGAAGGGTTTAATTTGGATGGGACAGTCAGTGTAAAGGGAACAGAAAGACCAGTCCCCTTTGGGGACATTAAGGCTCTGTAGGACCCGCACTGGAAAGGAGCAGAGAGGTGTGCAGTCCTGGAGATGTCACGGAGAGTTGAGATGGGCAGCACCCGGAGGCGGGGAGTGGATGACTAGATGTGTGCACTGCATGGCTCCCTAGATAGCCCTGCATGGAAACTGAGGTTCTGGCTTTATGGTTCTCAGAGCACAGGCCTGCTAGGCATGGTAACCTCAGCAGAGCACATGGATGAACTGGAGGCCCAGCGAGCAAGTGTGTAGTCCAGGGCTCAGGGCTCAGGGCTCAGGGCTCAGGGCTCAGGGCTCAGGGCTCAGGGCTCAGGGCTCAGGGCTCAGGGCTCAGGGCTCAGGGCTCAGGGCTCAGGGCTCAGGGCTCAGGGCTCAGGGCTCAGGGCTCAGGACAAGGGGCCCCCTTGAGCCAGAGGCATGCATCTCCTCACAGGCACACAAATTGCTTTCCCAGTGCATAACATGCTCACAGGGGGCAATGGGGCAAAGGGAAGTTCTGGTGGGAATTGCCCATGTCTCCAAGGGTCTCGATTAGTAGTCTCAGAGCACAGGCAGGGCGACTCTGGAAGCCCAACTGCTGGCTGGATTGATCCTCAATGCAGTCATTTCCCCCAAACCTCACCTTACAGAGACTTTGAAAGTATCCCAGTTACTGCCAAACTGAGACTCCTCCTAGACTCAGGGCAGGGTGAGCCCCAGGCCTGTAAGTCACCCAGTGAATGACACTTCTGTTCCTGTCTTTAATCAAAGCAACCAAAAGGTTAACCGTGGACGTGAAAGGGTGTGGGGTTTGCTGATTTTCCTGGTATCACTGAAAATGGCTCATCCTTTACTGCGTTGTCTCCCTCTTCCCCAGTGCCCAATCTTAGCACTCCAGAAGCCCAGTGGAGGCCAATGAAGGCGCATGGAAGTTTGAGGCCCCAAGGCGGAAACCAAATTGTCAGTTTTCTTCACTCATAGACAGCTGCCTTGGCACTTGGGGATGAAGCAATGAATGGTCCCTGAGCCCAGCCCACAGGCTTGCTGACAAGGTGACCAGCCCAGCACCGAGAAGCAGGCGCCGTGTGAAGCCCCAAGTCAGATCAGCTTGTGGAGGAGAGTGTGAAACCGGCCAGTGCTTTCACTTCTCTCAGCCCCACGATGGACTCATAGACACAGAGCATGTGCAGGGAAATGAGGGCTGCAGCCCGAGGAAGCTTTTTCTATCCTTGAGGGAAATTCAGCAACTGGCATCCTGTCCCCTGCATTCCCAGCAAAGGCCAGGAAGATCTCTTGGGTATGGAGAGTATAGAGAGAAGCAGAGTATACTTTAATATAGTTTAAAGAGAGATATGTTTGGAGTGGAAGGAAGGAAAGAAGAGGGTATGTGGGGATGAACATCCCTCTTCTGAACCCCCACTCCTACATGGTGCACCCACCCCCACGTGTGTCTGCATCTACACTGTCAGATACAGAAGGGATGAGAACTTGGAGGGCAGCCAGGAGGGGGAAGGCAAAGGAAAGGATAAGGAAAGGAAAGGAAAGGAAAGGAAAGGAAAGGAAAGGAAAGGAAAGGAAAGGAAAGGAAACCACATTGGGGATTGTGGTTGGCAAGCCCGGGGTCTCCTTGGGTTGGTCAGCTTTCTCTTGCAGCAATGAAAGAGCCTTAGCTAATCCACTTAACAAGAGGAATGGTTGATTTTACTCACGTTTTCAGAAGTTTCAAGTTCATGGCTGACTGGCTCTGCTGGCTTTTGGCCTATGGCAAGGCAATGCACCACTGTAATGGAGCTCTTGATGGTATGAACGGCTCAAGAGAGAAAGAGAAAGAAAGAAGGGAAGAAAGAAAGACAGACAGACAGACAGACAAAATCAAGCAAACAAGAAAAGAAAGAATGGAAGAGAGGTAGTTCCATAACCCACTTTAAAGATTCGTTCCCCAGTGATCTGAAGACATCCTGGTAGGTCCCACTTCTTAAAGGTACCAACACCTCTTTAATTTGTTTTCTTGAGACAGGGTTTCTCTGTGTAGCCCTGGCTGTCCTAGAACTCACTCTGTAGACCAGGCTGGTTTCAAACTCAGAGATCCACCTGCCTCTGCCTCCCAAGTGCTAAGATTAAAGGCGTGCGCCACCACTGCCCGGACAACACTGCTTACTATCACACTACCCCTGAGATGAAGCCTTTAATATACATGTGTTCAGGAACATTCCAGAGCCAAACTATAGCAGTTAGTCCTCCACGTGCTGATGACTCTGCCAAGTGCTGGGGAGGGGAAGGGAAGTGTCTGAGAGGCGTCCACGGAGGGAGCTGTGCTCAAGCTGTCTCCAGTGAGTCAGACAAGTGACAAGCATCCAAGTTGGAATGTGAGACTCACCTTGAGGAACAGCGGGCCTGTTTGTATTTTAATGTTTTGGCATCCCCGTTTTAAAAACATCCCTCTATTTTCCAACTGAAACCTGAAGAAAGGCTGAGGTTTGGGTTTTCTTTTGGCTAGAAGGGATTGGATTATACCAGCTCCCTAGCTAGATGGCCCATGACCAAGACCTTTCGGAACTGGGACAATCATTTCTGTCACTGCCTTCAGGGTGAGTCATTAGTGGCCCTGGATTTGAATGGAGAAAGGGAACTGTCTTATTTAGAATGATCAGGACTGTCATCTTGTAGCAAATTCTCCAAATTACTTCATCGTACAATATTGTCAGCACATGAAACAAGTCCAAACCAGTGTGTCTCATCCTTGCCACACGAGGGGCATTGAGCCAGCCTCTCCTCTGTAGCGGGATTGAGGGCTATTCTGACTTTTAAAAAATGTGAGATAGAGTGTGTTACATGTGTCCAAAACTGTGACAACAGATTGTAAGGGAACACAGACTGTGATCCCAATAAATACATACAGCAAATTGCTCTGATGCATATTCAATGTTACAATTAAAAAAAAAAGCCTGTGTGATAGAAAAGTTCATGCAAGTGACTAATTTTCTATATTTTAATCTCCCCTTTGAGTATTTCTTAGGCCTGCTGTGAGATTTGAGATTGGTTGACCCTATCCTGGCTTGGGAGATGTCTAGGGAGTATAGCCTAGTTCTTGTAGTAGTAACAGGGCTCCTGGGCCCTCTTCACACCAAAAGCAGGAGATAGACCCTATTTTGTGATTCCTGAGCTCAGGGCCTGGCACCCTGATTTGTGGGGCTGGGGGGCCAGGGCACTGGGAGCAGCTGATCTGGAGCAAGATTGGGGTTGAGGTGTGTCCAACCCCGGAAATCTCAACCTGACATCAGCAGGAGCCATTCCCTGCTTGGCCCCAAACCTGCATATCTCTACACATGTAGCCCTGTGCCCCGAACTTTGCTTCACTGGAGGAGGTCATATAGCGAGGCAGCCAGGTCAAACTTCCTCATCCCTTATAAGGTCATGTCCAGAAGTACCCAGAATTCCTACTTATGCAAATGAGGCATCCCCAGCACCCTGGCTCCAGCCAATGATGTACACTCATCCGGAAGACACCACCCACTACACAAAAGGTTTAAAAAGCTTTTGTTTCCCCACCCTCCCACCCGCTTGATCAGTCTTGCTGAAGCCTGCCTCCTTAGAGTTTGTTCCCACTCTGCTCACTCGCTCCTGAGGTCTCATTCACCCCTCCCCCCCTCCCCGCATCAATTCGTGCCATCACCTGTAGCCATTCCTGCCTTGCTTTCCCTCTCAGGCCACTACTCATGATCACGCCGGTAGGTGTGGGGGAACAGAGTGGGAACGACACTGCTTTATAAATAGAGTCCTCCTTGTGACCCGTGGAGTGTAAGACCTGCTAGATAGAGGGCTTCCCTCACTAGTTCAGCTCCTATTATGTCCCTAATCGTCCCTCCCTACTTGTGGTGGTTTGAATATGCTTGGCCCATGGGACGTAGCACTATTGGTAGCTGTGGCTTGTTGGCCGAAGTGTGCCACTGCGTAGGTAGGTGGGCTTTGAGGACACCTAGTGCTCAAGCTCCACCCATGGTTGGAGAGAGTCTCCTGCTGGCTGCATAAGGAAGCCAGTCTCTCCTGGTTGCCTTCATATCAAGATGTAGAACTCTCAGCTCCTTCTCCAGCACCTTGCCTGTCTGCATGCTACCATGCTTCCTGCTGTGAACTGAACCTCTGAAACTGCAAGCCAGCGCCAATTAAATGTTTGCCTTTATATGAGTTGCCTTGGTTATGGTGTCTCTTCACAGCAATAAAACCTTAAGATACTACTTTTGACTGCTGTCTTTGGCTGGTAGAACTCAGTATTTCTTCCCCCAAAATGTCTAAATGCTGCTTGATATTGGGGGGTTCTGCCTCTTTTGAGAAGCCCCCATACCTCCTAATGCTAACCCCAAACCTGAATCACCTACCTGTGAACAGTTCTATCACCTTTAGCCTCTGGGATCTATCTGCTTAGCTGGACTGTCACTTTAGCTCAGCAGTGAGGTGATCCTTTTTCTGCCTGTGTTCTGGCACTGAGTCTGGAGCTGGTCCTCTTGGCTGTCACCTGACATGATCTTTACTGATCTCTTCCTGGAACATTGGGTGGCACCTGCCTCACTCTGAGCCTTATCGTGGTCTTGTAATACCTGTGATGGTGAATCATGGTAGCTATGATAGTGATGGCTATTGTGGTAATTGTTACTCTGGGGGTCTTGCTGCACCCTTTATTGCCTTTAAATATCTATTCAGACCATATTGTCCCCAAATAAAAGTCACAGAGATCTTTAGATTTATAATAAGCCGTAAAGCACTAGAGCTGGGCAGATATCAACCCTCTGTGCTATTTTATCTACTTCCCTGTCAAAATCTCCGAGATATTACTTGCCATATGTTTCATTTGGACTGCTCTTGCTCCATTAAGCCAGCCCTCACAGTCATGCATTCACCATCCACCTACCCCCATGGCTACCTCCCTTCTTCTCCCTGGATCTCCTCCTGGTCCCTGCCCGAGTCCCAGTCCCCAAGGCCCTGGAACCTTCGCTCCACCTCCCTCTCTTCTGTCCACCCCAGGCTGTAGGCATCTTAATTAACTAACCAGGGATATGTTGGGGTGCAAGGCTTATACAGCAAAAGCTGGTGCACGTGAGGATCTCCTCGTCAGGGGCGACTAGATCTTGGGGGTCAGCATGTAGCATCTGAGTACATAGCAGCCCCAGACCAACCCCCTTCAGATGGTAAGAATGGTGCTGATGCTGAGGATGGTGGAGTTAGTGATTATGGCCGGGATAATGAGGATGGTGAGGATGGGGACAGTCATCTCTGTGCCTGTGCTACCTCCTTTTTTTTTCCTTAAATAAAAAATGTAGATATTATGAGAAAGGGATGATAGTAAGGAACCCGTGTGCCAGCCAATGACCACATCTCTGCCTCTGCTGCTCTTGTTCTCTCTTTCTACTGTGGTTGCTCAAGCACTTGTCTGTTGGAGCATTTCAAAGCAAACCTCACATGTTATTTCAGTCATGAGTCTATGATGCCTTCAGTCATTTTTATTTTTGTGTGCATGGGTGTTTTGTTTGCCTGTATGTCTGGTGCTCATGGAAGTCAGAAGGTGTCAGGTTCCCTGGAACTGGCATTACAGATTTTATAAGTCACTGTGTGTGTGTGTGTGTGTGTGTGTGTGTGTGTGTGTGCTGGGAATAGAGCCTAGGTCCTCTTGAAAAGCAGCCAGTGCTCTTAACCTCTAAGCCATCTCTCTTGCCCTTATTTTGAATTTATAATGAATGTCAGGTGTGTGTGTGTGTGTGTGTGTGTGTGTGTGTCTTTAAGCCATTATCATACTTAACATAAATTTACTGAATTGTCTCTGTATGATTATCTTCATCTAATTATCTTTTACCAGTTGATTTTTCTAGATTTGGAACCAGACAGAGTTGGCAATTTATATGAAGTTTCTCAAAACTCCTGACTCGGGAACAGCCTCTCCCCTCTGTCTCGCCTGTGCTTTGTTAGGGAGTCTGAGTGATTTGTTGAGGAGGACACACAACATTCTGGACAGTGATGCTTTAGCATCCTTACCCGTTAACTGTACTTGCTAGGAACTCTCACTGAGACCCAGGGGCATGGCCAGACTCAGGGTGGGATGGGAACAGGGGTGCGAGCCTCACTCCTGGAGGTGTTTTATCACTGACTCGTGCATGCTCACAGACTTACCATCACTCTCATTGCTGGGTCAGTCTTTTCTACAAAGCACCCTGGGTTTGGATCTGTCCCGTGCAGGAATATTTCAGAGTGCTTGCCCTTCCAGCAGCCCCCTGATGAAGGCACACAGTGACTGCCTTGCTCTTTTGTCTTACCCGGCAGGCTTAGGGTCTGCCAGTCTGGTGGTGTTGGTAGCCCAGATCTGTCACATGACTTCAATCGTCCTCTTTCTTCTCATTTATTGCCCGGTTATCTTCTTATAAAGCTCTGTCTCCCTCTTTCTCTTTGTCCACTCTCAGAGGAGTTGGCACCAAAGCAGTCTGCTTTTAGCATAGCTTGGGCACACTGGAGTTTCTTGTGTTTGTGCAGGATGCAATCTCCTATTAAAGTTAAGAGGGGGAAAAAGCCCACAAGTGTCTACAAATATTTTAATTAAAATTTAAGGTTGAAGGTTTCTGTTTAACTTGGTTGGGCTCGTACTTTATTTTTCACTGCTGAAAGGCTTGGTTTCTAAATGACTTTGATGTAGTTATATGTCTCGTCCACCATGTAACCATCACGGTTTCACAAAAGCTGGGAATGTGGCCTCCAGTGAGGTGCTTATTGAATGTAGTGCAAGGTCTCCACTTCATGCGCACCCCACCAGGACTGGATTGTCACAGTTCTCCATGTGAGAGTCACTGGAGCAATTAAAGTTTCCACGTTGTTGTACGCTGTCAGGCACATTTCTTTCCACTTATTCTCAATGTTTCAGATTTGCGTATTGCCTTGCTAATATTGTTTAAATAAATCTAGATTCAAAGTTTAAAATGATAAGCCAGGAGGCACTTGGAGATGCCTAGTTCGTACCTCTACCCCTTACATCTATTTCTTCTCCTTATGTAAGTGACTTTTATTAGTACTTGATTTCCATTCATTAATCTTAAGAACCACAACCAATATGTATATATGCACATTCTCCCTCCTGCTTTGTAACTAATGACGACACTGTCTTGTGGTTGCTCTTCCCAGTGAGACATGAAGCTGCTTTCTCCTGTGTAAAGACTGCCTTTGTATTCCTCGGAAGCTGATTTTTGTACTGGCAGAGATCTGGTTACAGCCTGGACTTTGGTATTATTACTCCAGTTACTCAGCACCTGCTCCACATTTTGTAAACACTCCCTCTCTCACCTTCTGATTGGTTTTAATAAAAAGCCGGAATGCCTACAGCAAAGGCAGGAAAGGAAGGTGGGATTTCCGGGCAGAGAGAGGGGAACTCTGGGAGAGAGTCATGAGAATTTGCCTGCCAGACAGGGAGAAAGAAGAAGGCTGGGACTGAAGGAGGGGTAACTAAAGAGCCACAGGGCAGGATAGAGGCAAAGCCAGTATTGTCAGGTTAGAATAGCTGAGTATCTGCCCAGCTATAGTGCCCGAAGCTTATAATATATATAAAATAAGTCTCTGTGTCCTTATTCAAGAGCCAGGCTGTCCCCAAGAAAATTACAGTTATATATGATGACCCTGGTTATAAGTGGAGAGCAGTGGAGACCTGAGGCCTGGGAAGCAGCGTTCCCTGGCTGTACATAAGCCTGCTAGGGCTGCTGTCACGGAGCACCATATATTGCGGCTGGAATGATGGGGTTCATTTCCTTGAATTGCTGGGAGCTGAGATCAAGGTTACAGCCATGTTGGGTTCTCATGGCCATCTTCTTGAGTGTCCACCCCCTTGTGCACGTGTACCCCTAGAGTCCCTTCGTGCGGTTAGTTTCCTTATAAGCATGACAGCGGATTGGATTAGGCCTCCACAGGAGCCAAAGTTTAACTGTTAAAATCTGTGTCTCCCAATTCCGCCACATCCTGAAGTACTGCTGGCTGTGGACTTTACATATAAGTTTCAGGGTTTACATATATTTTTGACTAGCTCCAGTTCTCATGGCTGTGTGTCCACACATAAGACCTGTCGGTGATGCTGGAGCACACGATTTTAATCTTAGAAAATGGGCTCCAACGTAATAAAGACGAGATGGATAAGAATCCAAGTAGTAAAGCAAGACTTGGAAAGCAAGGTAGGGCCAGAGAGACGGGCGACTCCGCAGCCGAAGTGCGTGTCGCCAAGCCTGACAACCACACGTGCTCTATGATATGCACCTCCGGTCCACATAAAAAAGATTAAATGGAGAGCCCGGCCCCTCCCACCATGACATCAGTTCAAGTGAACGGTTTTCAGAGAACATCTCATTCCTCTCTAGGCTGTGATTGGCATCTTGCTCAATAGGGTTCTACCCATATTTAATTAGCATGGGGAAAGTTGCAGGGTATTGACTAGGACAGTGTTGGCCAGACTATTAATATCAGATGTGTCCCTGGCAAGCTCTGAGTAACTTGTCTCTTCTACAGCTTCAGTACTGGTCCACGCTCTCACTTTCTGAGTACATATTTCTTTCATAATGAAAGGAAAAGCCACATAGGTTGTTTAGACCTGGAATGGGTCCTCCTCTTCTCCCCTCCATTTTAGGCCTGATGAAGTCTGGTTAAAGAGGCCAACACTTTGCTCCTGGGCAGGAAAGAGAGACTTATAGTGTCATAAACTGAAGGTGATGTGGTTGACAAGGTGGGCATCCACCTAGACAGGAGGCCAAGCCCAGGACAGAAACTTCTCTCAAAGGAACTAGTCCAGCTTGAAACAGAATGGGACTTCATGTGCAGCCACAGACAAGTGAACAAGGTCCCCTGCTTTGTGGCAGTATAAAGCAGTCCTAGCCCAGACAGGGGAGGGCTCCACTTTACAGCCAAATTGTACTGATGTCAACCCACCATGGTCAGCTTGGATCCCACCCTTGGGGCTGCCTCAAGTTCTCATATGCCTTGACCAGTGAGTCCACAGGAGACAGGTGGTGAGCAGAGAAGGATGCATTATACAAAGAAACTAGCTCATGTGCCTATGGAAGCTGAGAAATTCTGTTATGTGCAGCTGACAAGCTGGGGACTCAGAAGAGTCTGAGCTGAAGGCCAAGACCGAAGGCAGAAGGCCAACACGAGACTGGAAGACAGCACGAGTTCCCTCTTACGCGGCCCTTGCATCCACCTGGCTTTAACTGCAATGGAAGGGAGGGCCCAGTCTATTTGACACACCCAAAATAATGCTAGCTACATACATGGGCTCCCATAGCACAATCTAGTTGACACATAAAGTTACCATCACAGTGGAGATTAGAAGGGTCAGGGAGAGAAAAAAAATCCGGAATTCTTTCTTCTTTATGTAACTAACTACCTTATCTCATGGTCCTCAGATGAGCTCTCAGAAATTCTTCGGGCCCCTTAGACAGTCACCATATTTTTTCAAAGGGGAGACTGGCTTGGCTTTGCCAGTGGAAAGAGCCTTGCCAGTTAGCTGCTCAGGAGGAAGCAGGGAGTCCTAGCTGGGATTAGGCAGCCTGTTTGGCTCAAGCCCCAGCAGTCAGAAGATGAGAGGAAGGAGGCCAGTGGTGCCTGCGGAGAGGTCCTGGGCGCAGGTGCCTTCCTGCTGTTGACACCACAGTGGGACACTGCTGGGGGGCTTCCTGAAGGCAGCGCTCAGAATAGGCCTGAGGGAGAGTGAACAGCAAGTCCAGGCCTCAGAAGCTGCCCCTTCACCTGGCCTGAGGCAAAAACAGTGGGTCAGCAGCAGTTTCAAGACTTCCTCAGAAACTTCCTCACTTCCTCAGCAACAGTTTCCAGACAGCCCCCCCCCCCCCCAGCAAGTTTCCAGACCCTACACCCAACAGATTAACATAGAGGTCACCTACCCTGGAATTCCTCTAATGTATTTAAAATCAGGCCTGCAAGCTCACTTGGTTGTCTTTCTGTGCTGGTAATGGGAGACCCAAGCATGCTAGACTTCTGCAGAATTTACATACTATTTGAGTCCAGGGTGTCATTCTTCAGTGAACCATGGACCCTTACGCTGCCAGCTAAACTACACCCCCAGTCCCAGAAGCCCTTTCAGAGTGATTATAAACATGCATTTACTCAGATGCCTGCAACTAATGATAGCCTTGGCATAAGCTTTATTTTTATTTTGTGATTAAGTGATTTGCCTGCGTGTATATATGCGCACCACTTGGGTGTTGTTTCCCCAGAAGCCAGAAAAGAGCATCAGGACTTCTGGGACTGGAGTTACAGACCATTGTGAGCCATCATGTGGGTGCTGGGAACTGAATCTAGGCCTTCTGAAAAAGCAGCCATTAACTGCTGAACCCGGTTCAGCTCCCGGTGTCAGCCCTTCCTCTAACATTTGTGCTGTGTGCAAACATTCCTTGGATTTCTTGGAAAAAAGAAATAAAAAGGACATGACTGCTCTAGGTATGGTGGAGGAGGTTTATTGTAGACAGGAGGATCATAGAAAGGGGAAGAGACAGAGCTGTCTGAGGGAGTCTGAAGTGGACAAGCCCAACCCACTGAGCAGGACCATGAGGGGGAGGTCAGCAGGGAGAGGGGTCAGCCGGGAGATCAAGAAGCCAGAAGGGTAAAAAGAATCAAGCAGCCAAAATGGCTGAATTGTATAGGGAAGAGTAGCTGGGGGAAGGACAGCCCTGCCCCTGGGCTGGAGAGTTCAGGGTAGGGGACTGGTATGCCAGCCAGGAGGACCCTGTAAACAGATGGGGACTGAGGGATGCTGGGAAAACCTGATGGCCATGTCTGCTTTGATGTGTTAGTAGGCATCTCAGCCTTTTGTCCCAGCTCTAAGACCTAACATTTCTGCCCAGGTTGTGAAGGGCTGACAGGTGGATGTTTCGAGGAATTATAGCAAACAAAACAGGTGTGGGAAAGATGGAGCTGGCTAAACTTACCTAGATCCTTAAAAAGAAAAAGAGAGATTTTAGCATCTATCCTCTGAGGACATAATGCCAACTTGCATGGAGAGTTTATGAGAATTATTAAATTTTAAATACTTAAGAAAAGTCAGCCCTCAGGAGGGACCATCGATTGCTTATTAAAAATGAGCCCCTGGGGATTTCTGTGCAGAATAACATATTTGAGTTGTATTATAGCATCTTCTGTCCTCAAAATTGATGTCAAATAATGGCTTTATAAAAAAAGGAAATGGGTAAGTCCGTTTCACTGACAGATGCAGATGTAAAAACATTTAAACATCAGCAAATAAAATACCAAGATGATTTTAAAACAATTCATGCATTTATGTTAGATTTATCTTAGGTATTTGGAAAGTCTAATACTAGAAAATTGTAAATCTGCTTACTATATTAGGAGCCTAAAGTAGGAAAAATGCCTCATTATCTCAGTAGCAATCAGGTGTATCTTTGATGAGTTTGAATAAAGTTATTCTAACAATGTTTAATATTAGGCACAAAGAACATTTCCTCGACGATAACACTAAACAAAAATCTAATAGGATAGGTCCCCCTTACAGACAGCACCTCTTTTCAGACAGATGGTGGCCAGCTGATCTAAGGTTGGTCCAAAGCGGCCTCAGGATCTCATGGTCATTTGGCCACATGGTTTGTCAATAGCTTATAAGGGTGGTGGGCTTTGTAGCAGGAAGGAAAGGGTTACCTGATAAGGAGTGGCACCCAGAACTTGGTTCTAAGCCACAACTCCATTTTGACCTATTGTACTAACGTTCTATTTCTGTGAAGAGACACCATGATCAAGGCAACTCTTATCTGAAAAAAAAAAAAAAGCATTTAACTGGGGGCTTGCTTAGAGTTTTAGAGAGTGCATCTGTTTTCATCTTAACAGTAACATGGCAGCACACAGACAGGCATGATCCTGGAGAAGTAGCTGAGAGCTACATACTGGTCTGCAGAGAGAGAATGAGAGAGAGGTGGGAGAGGGAGGGAGGGAGAGAGAGGGAGGGAGAGGAAGAGAGAGGGAGGGAGGGAGGGAGGGGGACTGAAAGAGGGAGAGAGGGCGAGGGAGGGAGAGAGAGAGAGAGAGAGAGAGAACACAAGGGTTTTGAAACTAGTAAGCCTAACCCCAGTGAATCAATTCCTCCCACAAGGCCATGCCTCCTAATCCTTCCTTCTCTTTCTCAAACAGTCCACCAGCTGAAGATTTAGCATGCAAATATACAATCCGGTAGGGGCCCTTCTCATTCAAACCACCATGCTTCCCTTACAAGGGGCTCAGATAACCTGAGCAAGCCACTCAAAGTCACAAAGTCACACACCAGAAGGTGTTAGGGTTGGGATTCAATCTCTGTCTTCTGGTTGGGAGTCATGAAGTCAGCTAGAGCTGTACCCCATCCCCCATTCCTGCTTCCAGGAGTCTGACCCCACCGAGGCCAGCCCACCAGGCTCTCACTGGGGCACTGACTGGGGAGGAGGCAAGTGTTTGGAGCATTTCTCAGTTTTCCCTTGGGATGCTTGTCATTCATTCGTTCATTCATTCATTCATTCAATCATTCATTCATTCATTCACCACAGCAGGAAGAAGCCTGTTGGGATCCCCTCCGGCTCTGCATCTCTGCTGCAGTGGGGGAGGGGGTCTCTTGTGGCTTGGCTCCCTTGGTCTCTCTAGTAGGCTAAGATAATACATGCACCTCTGAGCAGTTGTTTGACCCCCGTGCCCGGTTGTGAGTCATGTCTGCCTCGCCTAGGGTTGGACAATGCAGAAGCAGGGTCTCTGCAGCCTATGGGCTACTCAGTTCTCCCAATGGACCTGCGAGATCTAGCAGGCACAGTGGGGCAGAACTTGGTTTGATTGGCCTAGCTAGAGTTGACTACACCACCTACTGTTCTGATGAGACAGGCTGACTCGTGACAGGCTTCAAATGGGCAGCTCAGGAGATTAGGCCTGAAAACCCAGGCTTCAGTCAGAAACTGTGCTGCCATCAGAGGCTGTCCCACCACCTGACCTGAAGCAAGGACAATGGGTCAGCAGTGTCCAGATAGCTCCCATGCTCTGGTAACGGAATGTCCTTAGAGCTGGAGTAAGAGAAAACCCACCTACCCAAGGGTCCCTCAGCAACTGTTCCTAGCCTCCACCCCTCCCTCCCTGGTAATGGTTCTGGAATGCCTAGAGACAGAGCAAGGTAAAGCCCACCTACCCCAAGGCAAAGCCCACCTACCCCGGAGTACCCCTGATGTGCTTTAAATCAGGCCTACAAGCTCACTTGGTTGTCTCTCTATCTTGGTAATGGAGACCCCAGCATGCTGGACTTCTGCAGGATAAAACACTCTTTGCATTTACATACTATTTGAGTCTAGGGTATCATTCTTCCGAGAATCCTGGGCACTTACAGTTCTTTACATCCTATTTTTGGGGGTCCTGAGCTGGCTCATCTAGAGTCAGCCACGGACACTGCATTTATATACATTTTTGATTACTTACTGCTAGTTTTATTGTGTGTATGTGTAATGTGTATGTGTGAGGGGGTGCATGAGTCCCAGCATGCATAGAGGTCAGAAGGCAGCTCACTTCTGGAGTCGGCTCTCTCCTTGTATCATCACATGGGTTCCAGGGATTGAATTCAGGTCACACAGGGATTGAATTCAGGTCACCAGTTTTGCACAGCACGTGCCTTTGCCTGCTGAGCCATTTTGGTGACCCGTATCTTCATATCTCGGCAAAGTCAACAGCACTGTTATCTTCACATCCTGTTTCAGGGCCCAGCTGAGGAAACCATCACCTCCTGTTATGTCTTATTTTGAAGGGGCCTGTTGGTCAGTCCCCCTGTGAAGCTGACCTCTTGCCTAACACCCTCATGGGGTGGAATCCCTGTCCTTGCTACCTCCTAGGACTTGCCTTCATGCCTGCCTGTCCCCCTGTCCCCAGCATGCCCTGCACCTGCCTTTGTTCTCAGCTTTGCTTCTCATTTGGAATCTTCTGTAATGCTTCTCTGTTAGAACACAAGCGTCACTAATGCCTTCCTAGCTGAGGCCTGCTGGGAAAAAGTCACAGTTTCTAGAGACAGACCAGCAGAACAGCTTCCAGGGTCATCCAGTGCCACTTGGCTTGCATCTCTAAGTCCCCTTCATGGACAGCTAAACCTTTCCCACTGTCATCAAACCCTTTACCCCTCTATTGCCCCCTTATCAAGTCACATGGGCACAGTAGCTGTTCCTCTGGGATGCTCCATCCCCCTGAAATCACAACAACCTATTGTAATAAAAGATTGTAATTTGAGACCATTATTAAGTAAAATAGAAACTCTTCAGACTTGAGTCCCGGGGTACCATGCTGACCTTGTAGCCAAGATGGCTACTGAGTGACTGTGGGTGGGTGGCACATACAACCTGGATATGTGGGACACAGGAATGGCTTGTGCCTTGGGTGGGACAGAGTAGGATGATGGGACAAGGTCTCATATGCTATTCAGGACAGTGCACAATTTAAATTTTATGGGTTGTTTATTTCTGGGCTTTTTCATTTAGTAGTTTCAGACACAAGTAACCACTGGTGACTGAAACCAGGGAAGGTGAAGCCACTGATGGGGTCCACCATCACCATTTGTACGTTTCCCTGTCTCACCTGTAGTTTTCTTGAGTCAGACTCTCTGCATCCCTGGGGCCTCACCGGGGCGCCCCCTCTCTTCTGTCCTCCACTCTTGTGGATGTATTCAGATTAGGTCCCAGTGCATCAATAGGGCATGTGGCCAACCAGGGGTGAATGGCGGCTCAGAGAGATGCCCGAACATGTGTTTGGGTTAGCCAGTGGTACTCCAGCACAGCCCCCAGGACCCATGTGCTGCCTGGCTGCCACTGAAATAGAACCCAGCAGCCACCACCGTCTGCATTTCAAAACCCATTCCGAAAGATGAAAGGCGGAATCTGAGGCCATTTGGTCCTTTACAGTAATGTTTCCATGGTGACCATGACCAAGGCCTATGTGAGGGCAGCCTGTCTCTCAGAGCCAGGTCCAACCTGCCCCACACCTCACATATGAGACACGCTCTCCATGTTCCCTCCCATCATCAGGGAGACAGAGGGCTGCACATTCCTCCCCCGCAGCCCCTTGTATCAGCTGAGCCAGGCTTTTCTGTAGAGGAGAGAGGTTGGATGAAGGGCAGGAGAGTCCCAGTGTTGCAGGCCTGTCTGTTGAGACCCTTACCCACTTTTGAAGTTCCTTGAGCATCTAGGGCAGGTGTTCCAGACTCTCTTCTCTGAGAGAAGTCTCTGAGAGTTCAGTTGCGATGTTTTTGGATGTTTTTCCCTGCCGTATTCCTCTGGGAAAGAGCGCTGCTTCATAGCTGGGAACAGGCTGTCTTAGCTAGGGTTTTACTGCTGTGAACAGACACCATGACCAAGGCAAGTCTTATAAAAACAACATTTTAATTGGGGCTGGCTTACAGGTTCAGAGGTTAAGTCCATTATCATCAAGGTGGGGGCATGGCAGTATCCATCCAGGCATGGCACAGGCAGAGCTGAGAGTTCTACATCTTCATCCAAAGGCGACTAGTGGAAGACTGACTTCCAGGCAACTAGGGTGAGGATCTTAAGCCCACACCCACAGTAACACACCTACTCCAACCAGGTCACACCTATTCCAACAAGGCCATACCTTCAGATGGTGCCACTCCCTGGTCCAAGGATATACAAACCATCACACAGGCTTTTCCCAGGGTCTTCCTCTAAGCTGGGGTTCACCCAACTCTGTTCTAAGCAGAGTGCTTGTTTGTATATCCACCCTACTTCCCCCAACTTAGCCCTTCCCTACGCTCTTCTCTTCCAGCCCGTCTCTCTCCTCAGCATCCTCTCCAGCTCTCTCGCTTGTACTCACCTGGCTTCTGGTGGTCCATCCCAGTTACCTCCAGGCTCTTTGGAATGTCTCCTGGGCATCTCTCTCCTTCCTCTTGGGCCTCTGGATGCTGTAAAAGGCCCCTCTTGAATAAAGACCCAGCTAGGACAAAAAAAGCCCAGGCTAGTGCATAGCATGGCTGTCCTTCATTATGGACCAAGCTCTCTGGGTGCCTGCTAAGCGCCACATCAGTTTTGCTGTGCAGGGCTTGCACCTCATGTCTTCCTCATAACTTCCTGTCACAGGTGCCTGTCCTCTCCCAGCTGGGAGGCATCATGCTAGTGGTTACGTCCAGAGGCGTGCCCAGGGTGAAAGCCTTTCAACAGCTGCCTCACTCACAGGCACAAGGACCAGGAAGATAGGTGAAGCAGTTACAACCACCAGCTCTGGGCTAAATAGTTGACCCTCACACTGAAAAGGCAGCAGGCCATATTTGATGTTCTCTGGGAAGTTTGAATTTAAGGTAAGGAAGGAGTCACTGCCCCCTCAGGTAGGTTTGCAAGCAAATTAAGAGGCTGCCCTGGGAAACCATCTTGCTTGGAAGCTACTGGAGAGGTGAAAGGCCCTGGGGTCCTCTGGGCCAGGGGCAATGAGTGTTTAGCCTATTCACCTCCCTCTGCTGGCGCTAGCTCTATGTGGCCCGTGACAAATAATATCCCTGTATCAGGGGTTGTCCAGATGACCGAGGGAGCACTTAGCATAGAGCATGCTCCCTCTGCTCACACTTACCATTCTCAGGACGCTCAGCTGCTGAAACCTTTCCCTCTCTATACTATCTTACAGACAAGAAGTGGAGACGCAGGGAAACTAAGTCACTTGGTCAACGTTGTCCAGCTTGACTGGTCAGTAGCAGGCCCAGCTTTCCTCCTTCAGACTCCCCTGAAGCTCTGCAGAGTCCACATAGCAGCTCCGTGCCTTCACTCCCCTGCCTGCCTCCTCTTTCCCTCACCCACCCCTCAAAGGCTTTCTGGAACATTCTGGCCTGCTATCTCATCCCAAATCACTGGAATGGGACCTTCTGCTTGTGTTTCGTAGCTCAACATTTTATCAGGAAGACGTGATCAGGAATACGTGATCCTTGAATCACCCCACCCGCCCAGCTGTCACCACGCTGGGGGTGAGGGTACACCCCCAGCCCCGCCCCACAGAGCATTAGCAGAGAGCTCTGCTTTTCTCTCCATACTTTGGACTCTGTCCAGGCCGAACTCGTTTGGGGTATGCTGTTTGTTTTTACTCTTGACCAGAGCGGTTTCTTTCTGTTCTTATTGCTTGTTTAATTTTCTCATTTATATGCTAGTTGTCAAAACAATGAATTAGTTTGTTAGTCTCCTCAGTGGATCCCCTGGAGCTGCTTTAGTTATCACAGACTCCCGAATTTAATACATCTGACCTGTTTCTATCTTTCATTATCCTTCAGAGGTTCCCACTGTCACACCATTAGTTAGTGGGGGGCTCTTTGCCCCAGCTCCTGACATCTTTGGATCTGACTGTCCCTAGTCCTCGACTGTTGCCTCCTCAGAGTCTGGTGTGACTCCAGGTTGCGTGTTTCCAGGGTCATCTCTTCTCCCACACTGGGGGGGACAGGGTCTACCAGAGGTACTGACAGGCAGGGAAGAGGTGGGTCGGTGGGGGGGAAATATTGGCTTATTCTTCAAACATGAACTCAGTTCCTTTGGATTAAGCTGTGTTGGGCTGTAACTTTAATTTTTTCAAACCCTATTTTTAATGATGGTTCTTAAATGCTTTAATCACCCTAGTAGCCCATCACTCACTAGAGGTAGTGGAAAAGAAAGGATTCAGGGGTGGGGGTGGGGGGAAGTGGAACTGTTTAGAAAGGCTCTTTGGAGTAACTCCTGTCTGTGTTGTCTGGCAATTGGCAGTTCAGTTCACGGGTTGGCAGGCAGCAGCAGCTTGATCCACTTACAAACAGCAGCAGTCCAGTTTGGTAGAGTTGGGTTAGCAATAGAGGTGACCCAGCCTAGCAGAGACGGCCAGGCCTCAGCCTTGGCTCAAGTCAGCAGGAGGAACCACCAGAAACCCCAGGAGAAGTTCTTGGCTGTGCCTCTCTTAGGGAAGTGAGGATCAGCGAAGACGAGAGACCCACAGCATTGCACACCTAGCTGTATCAGCAAGCCAAGCTCTGTCTCTGTCTCTCTGTCGAGTCCTATTAATACCTTCCAAACATCATGTGTCCTCCATGTGCCTTGCCTCAGCACGGGCATCCAATCAGCCCAAGTCCTCAGAGTCAAATGTAGCTCAACTATGCAGTGTAAGGCAGACCAATACATGCGTGTTGTTAGCAAAGCATCCTTCATCATGTGTCCTTTCATGTGCTTGCTTTAGCAGAACATCCTCTCTCCTGTGTCTGCTTCAGTGAAACATTCCTTCACGAGTCTACCTTAGTCTTTCACCTGTGTCCACTTCAGGAAAACACTCCTTCACGTGTTTACCCCAGCAAAACACCATCCAACACAACTGACTCTCCAAAGAACCCTTACATTTCCTTGGGCATAACAATGGAACACTATAGGGGTTTCTAAGTAGACAAACCCTAATTTGCAAGTGTGCCTAAAAGCTAATATTTGAGCTGGGCATGGTGGCACACACCTTTAATTCTAGTAGTTGGGAGGAAGAGGCAGGAAGAACTCTGTGAGTTTGAAGCCAGCTTGGTTTACATAGCAAGTTTCAGACCAATTAAAGATACACAATGAAATGCTATCTCAATAGCAACAAAAGCCTCAAGCTCAAACAAAACTCAAGAAACCACTCCAAAAACAAAAACAAAAACAAACAAACAAATAAAACCCCCCAATGTTTACTAGTATTCTGTTGGTGGTAAGTCACAGGACTTACTAAGAGTCCAGAAGATGGGCATGGATACCACGGGATATGGTCCCGTGGGCCACCAGAATAACCACAGATACGTATCCTCCACTTCAGAGCCAAACAAGGCGTGGTGGGGAACAGACCTTCCTGGCATAGCTTCCTGGTCATTAAGCCCTAGAGGCAGAGCTAGTGGGTTGGGGCCATAGGGAACTACTTAATAGTGAAACATCTGCTTTGTAAGGTAATGAGCTTCCCATCATGCTGAGTCCTCAAAGATTCCCTCCTTGCAGGCATGGTGGCAATCCTTGCACTCGGGAAGTTGATGCAGGAGGCTAGTGAGTTCAAGATCACCTTGGGCTGTTTCACAGCAAGACTCTATCTCAAGAAAGAAAATGAAATAGGAAGAGACCATCTGAGTCCTTGAAAAGATTGTCATTTATTTGTTTTAAGGACCACCTCTCTGGGCTGCAGAGGATTCTCATTTGCAAAGGGAGCTGGACTAAATAATGGATAAGCTTCCTTTCAATTCTAAGTCTATTTAAAGCTTCCCTGGAAGGCCAAGAATATTTGTCTCACAGATAGCAAATT
Organism: Mus musculus; assembly: GCF_000001635.26. NCBI lineage: Eukaryota > Metazoa > Chordata > Mammalia > Rodentia > Muridae > Mus > Mus musculus. The sequence goes on along the minus strand of NC_000067.6, from coordinate 180,490,719 downwards.
CACATGTTAGGCCACTTGCCAAGGGCTGGGCATAGGGACTGTAGTCTTTCAGGTGGGAAATATTCAGAGAGGAAGATTTAGGGCTTTAGTTAGTTTCCTTGGGTTGAGAGCCAACTCTGTGCTCTTACTGATTGACAGCTGCATGAAGGTAAGAAGGTGGGACTTCCTGTCTTGCAGAACAAGCAATCAGGAAAGTCTCTTTGGCCTTGACTAGAAATGTCCAAACTTGGAGCAAAACAAACAAACAAACAAACAAACAAGCATAACCAAACAGGTAGGTCCCACTGAGTCTCTCAGTAGGCCCGTCACTAGATAGGAGGCAGAGGTAAGGCTAACCTCCCACCTCCTCCCCAAGGGATCTGGTCCATCAGAGCTCTTCTCTTGTGTTCTTGAGATGACATGAGTTTTGATGATACTAGTTTTGATGACATAAGTTTTTGTGTATGCTGTTGTTTTAAGGACTAAATGTCAATGACTTATAACCCACCTAAGAGATTCTACCCGGAAAAATACTGCCAGTCTCCATACCTACTGCTACATACAAAGACCCAGGGGTTAGAGACTCCATATGCCTTTGGGATTTGGTAATGGTAGCCGAGGTAAGTAGGGGCAGGTAGGGCAGGTCCAGGTCACCTTGGCACATGCACAGACTGCACTTTGGTTTGGTATAGTCCTGGGGAGTGTGGTGCTTCTGCCTAGGGTGGCACTGGTCTACCTGAGGTAGGGGGATGGCTGGGGTAGAAGTTAGTATATGCAAAGCCCTGGGTTCCATCCAGGTAAAGGTGGTGAGAGGCCTGCAAACCAATGCTAGGGTGGCCCTTCCTTAGGGGTGAAGGTACGGGTCCTCTGGGAGATCTGATTAAAGAATCTGTAGCTTTATGCCATACCAGCAGCCAGTCCCTGTCTGTATGAGAAGACTGGTCCCTCTGGTCTAAATCCCTACTTGGATACTTGGCAGTAGGATTCAGGAAGAACTCTGGTGGTCTCCAGTTCAGATAATCAATCCCAGAAGACAACAGATCCATCCCTTTCTACCTGGAGATGAGACAGAATGGGCAGTCCAGGGGAGTAGTACCCTCCAGTGAGAAGACACAAGCTAAGTTCCATACCTGTTTTCTGTAGCCCTATGGTGTTCCAGGATACCCCATAACAGCTCTTATTGCCATAGATCTAGCCACTGGAAATGACACAGACTGGCCTAAGGCTGGTTTTATAGGCCCAGAGCCTGAACTTAGCTGTTTGAGACTCCCTCAGGTTCTTCCTTATTCGATCCATCCCAGTGTCTCTTGAGTTGCCACACAGAGTTAGCTGCCACTGCATTCCTCTTTTGGAAGAGACTACATCCAAGGTCCCTCCAAGTGTGAGTGAGCTCATATCCAAGCAGCCTTGCTCAGATCTGAGGTCACCAGCTCCTCAGAGAATCCCTGCTTCAGGGATCTCAGCTTCTCTTTGAGGGTAGCTATCTGATTGACAGGTCCAGCCAGGACAATCTTCTTGAGATGGACTCAAGTGAGTACATTTGAGATCTCAGCAATACCTCCTTTGCCTTATTGTACAAGTTACAACAGCCTGACCAGCTCAGAGCAGGGTGGTACAGGATGTGACTGTTAGGGTGTGGGAGTCCTGAGGCATCTAGGGGTATATTTTCCCTATCTGTTGTGAAGAATCCAGGCACTGATGCCCTAAACCCTGGCTATCTGTGACCCAAGACACAGTTTTTCATTTTACTCCATTATAGTTTCTTCCTAGGTGTTGGTCAAGGTAGCTGGAGTAGGGATTGAATCGCCCAAAGGAGGCAGTGTGTTAGTACTATCAGGGCCTTCTCCTGAAGAAGTGACTGGATAGACAAAGACAGCCATTATTAGTTGGTCAAATGTGTTTGGGTGTTTGAAAGGCTACTCTTAACCACTCTGTTTAGAACATTTAGATGCATTCCACAGGAGAGCATCTCTTGTAGAGTCTAAGGATCATCCCTCTACCTCCTGGCACCTCAGAGGGCGAATGACCAGACACTTACGATGCTGTTTTGCAGATATTTGGTACGAAGAGCATCGTCCTATCTCCTCTTTAAAGGGTTAATAAGACGATTATGGTAGTAGGGTCATTACCTGAGCATTCCCTAGGGGCCAGCACAGTGTTTAGCTTCTGTGACGTTCTCCAGTGGGCCTTAGAGGGCAGGTACTATTATTGCCCCATTTTGGAAATATAGATACTAAATCTCTGAGAATGTAAGCTTGGGCCAAGGTTATAAAGCTGGTGAGTGGCAGAGGTGGGTCCTTCCTGGAATGTCAGCACCAAGGCAGACAGAATCCATTCTGTCCTCAGTGTTAGGTCTCCTGTGCCCTCTACAAGTTCAGGACATAGCTATGGTTGGGACTAGCTATGGCTAGGATCCCCAAGAATGTCTCAATTGTCCTGAGGGGTGTTAAGGGTTCTGGGAACGGGGCAGAAAGAGCTACCTGTGAGCATCCTGGCTACCCCTAAGCATCCTGGCTACCCCTGAGCATCCTGGCTACTCCTGAGCACCCTGGCTACTCCTGAGCATCCTGACTATCCCTGAGCATCCTGGCTACTCCTGAGCATCCTGGCTATCCTTGAGCATCCTGGCTACCCCTGAGTATCCTGGCTACCCCTGAGCATCCTGACTATCCCTGAGCATCCTGGCTACTCCTGAGCATCCTGACTATCCCTGAGCATCCTGGCTACTCCTGAGCACCCTGGCTACTCCTGAGCATCCTGGCTACTCCTGAGCACCCTGGCTACCCCTGAGCATCCTGGCTACCCCTGAGCATCCTGGCTACCCCTGAGCACCCTGGCTACCCCTGAGCACCCTGGCTACTCCTGAGCATCCTGGCTACCCCTGAGCACCCTGGCTACCCCTGAGCATCCTGGCTACCCCTGAGCACCCTGGCTACCCCTGAGCATCCTGGATACTCCTGAGCATCCTAACTACTCCCGAGCATCCTGGCTATCCTTGAGCATCCTGGCTACCCCTGTGTACCCTGGCTCCCTTTGCTGCATAGCAGCACCCTTCCCCCACCTTGCCAAGACACAGAGGTACTGACATACGTGCTGGGTGGTTAAGAGAGAAACAAAACAACCTACGCCAGGAACTAGATGCTGAGAGACCAGTCTGTGGTGCCTGCCAGAATAACAGAGCTTTATGTCCCCATGTGTCACCACAGGAAGCCGGGGACCACGCAACCCGTGCCAGAGCAGCTGGGGCTAGCTTGCTGCCTCATGAGGTAGGAGAAGGGCTGGGGAGCTGTGTTGGACAGCTCAAGCTGCTGGTCAGGGATGCTGGTTAGGGGCTGAAGGACCCAGTCTCCCAGAGGGGCTGCAGGGCCAGGCTTGAATGTAGCTCACTAATATGCTAGTCTCTGCTGAGCCATCCTCGGTGACTTGCGGGTGCCACCTGGCACCTGTTGTCTCAGAAATCTTTGTTGTTGCTTTCTTTTCTTATTTTTCATTTTATTTTTTTCAGTCAGGGTCTCAGGTATCCCAGGCAGGTCTTGGTCGTTCTGCATCAGAGAAGATAGTCTTGAACTTCTGATCTTCTTTCCCTCAATCTCCCAAGTGCTGGGACTATGGGTATGTGCTACTGTGCTGGGCTTATGTGGTACTGGGGTCAAATCCTAGGCTTTATGCATGCTAAGCAAGCACTCTGCTGAACTATGCTCTCAGTTCTTCATTGCTTCGTTTTATAGGATATTGCTTGTGCCACTGTTGTGTGGTTGTACATGAACCACTGTCTACTGGATTTACAATCTTCCCTAAATGCCCATTTGTACCAAAGGCTTGGTCCCTAACTTGGCACTACAGGGCAGTAATGGTGCCTTTAAGAGGAAGACACTTGTCAGATTTGTTAGGTTATTAGGGGTTATGTTCCCAAAGAGGACTGTGGGACTCCATCCTCTCTGTTCTCTTTAGCCAGTATGCCCCCCACCACAGTCTCCACCACAAGGGGAGATGTCAGGGCCAATGGATCATGGACTGGACCCTCTGAAACCACAGGCCAAAATAACTCTGTTTACAGACTTAGTGCCTCAGGTGTTTTGCTACAGTGATAGGAAACTGACCAACACACCAGCAATGAAGTTAGAATTCTGCAGGCTCCTTATCCATCTCAAAGACTGCTTCCTTGGAAGCTACTACGATCTTGATCTTCAGCCTTTGGGGCGCAGGAGAAGGATGGCAGACACTTCCATGGGCAGGGCCTGGCTAGATGAGCTGTTTTCTCCCCCTGCCAAACAAATTGACTCATTGTTCAGGTTTTCAGTGGTAATTACAGAGACCCTCACACTTAATCACCACCAGGTCTAATCAAGAGAGTTGGTCTCAAGGATGCTTGAGCATTGATTACAGCTTAATAGATTTATTAGGAGCTAAGTGGGCCAGCAAGTAATTGGCTGAGTGAGGCTAGCTTGTTATAGAAAAGGAACAGAAGCTAAAAGCTGGAGGGAAAAAAAATGGGTCAGGGTGTGGCAAGGTGAGACTCCAAGGAGAGTGGGAAGAGGACGACGGGCACGCAGAGTGAAGTGAGCTCGTGGAGCTGTGTGGGCCCTGGGGTAATCAATTACCAGCTAAACGGGGTAACAAGCTGCTTCGTGATCCTCCCGCCATGCCTTCCCTCAGTCACGATGGATGGCGGGTTAGTTTTTTCTTAAACTGTAAGTCAAAATGTGACCTTCGTGCCAGAGTTGCTTTATGTCAGGCGTTTGATCACAGCCAACGGAAAAGAGAGCAATGTGCGCTCAAACACAGCAGCTCCGTTCTGTCTGCTCGTTCTGCCCAATTAGCATCTGGAAGCTGTCTCTCCCATTCTCTGGGCTGGTAGGTCAAGAAGAGTCCTCATCTCACCTCAGTTCCTGTGGGCACGTGACCTGATCCTCACTAGCCGTCCTCCTCACTTGGCTAAGAGGTCTTCTCAGCTGATATAGTCATACTGTTGGTTTTAAAGCCTGGGCTCTCATTCTTCCATTAAGAGGAGGGCTGCTCTGTATTTAAGTCTGGGTGGGTCGCTGGTTGAATGCCTAAGGGAGAAATGCAGAAGGATACTGTGTAACTTTTGGAGAAGTGGCGGTGATACTCATTATGGTTCTGCAGTCTCTACTCTCAGGATGACTCCTCTCAGCAAGTTCTCACTTAGAAACTGGCGGCCATATTTTAATGTAAAAACCTCCAGGTCACGTGGACAATGGAGGTAGCATGAAGGACTACCCCTGGCCAACCAGCTTTCAAACTCTCTCCCTGATGCCACTGACCAGAGAATATTTTTAGAAGTGGATCTTGTGGTCCTCACTGTTCCAGCCACCAGCCATTTGAGTTTCCCAGCTGCAGATCTGCAGACAATGGAGGGAGAAATGCCGCCTCTCTTATGTTCTCACCGTAGAGTATGATCATTCAAAACAACAAAACAAAAACATACAAACCAAAATCCGGCCATGTCAAGCTGATCAATTCGAGGGTCACTTGTTACATTGTAGGAATAAATAGAACACGTATGAGGCCCTATGTCCACTTAAAATGTCAGCGATTCCCAGACAATAAAGTCCTAATTCCTCTGCCCGCCCCCAGCACTAACCTGTTTCCTACCCACCTTAGCAGCTCCAGGCCCAGCTTTACTGCAGGTCTGGATTCCCCCTGCTATCATAGGCTCCCATGTGTTGGCACCCACAATGGCTCTGTCTGGGTGTCACAAAGATAGCCACAGGAAATTGGGGAAATAGAAATCTATTTCCCTCTCTGGGTTCATTTTCCTCAGAGACAAATAATGATAGAGGGAACCCAAAAGAGATCCAGGTATTCTGCGAATTCATAGAATGGAGGTTAGTTTCGGGATCTTTAGATGAAATGTCATTTATGCATATGGGTTTTGGAAAGAGATCACCTGCTCCACATTATCATGGACGATTATGCTTTAATTGCTCCATCTAGAAAACACAGTACTATGTAGTGCTTTGTACAGTTAAGGCAGGCATTGAATGTGGTTAAGAGTTTGGGATGCTGCCCAACAGAGGATGCTGTGATAAACATTTAAAATAAAACATACCTACAAGTAGTTTCTGTTGGCCATTAAATCTTGACCTGCATCACTTTCTGGGAGGGGCTTTAGTGACTGATAACTCCCCTACAGTTGGATGCATGGGAAGGTCCCAGTCCCAGAACCTTCGAACCTTCAGCATATCCCAGCCAATTTGTCACTGGCTCTGCGGTACTATCATTGTAATGACTACAATCCTGCAGGCTACCTTGTAGACTTAAAATATTTATCTATTTAGAAGTGTAGTCTTGCTCAAGTTGGTCTTGAATTTGATAGGAAGAGAGCCTCCTACCTACACCTCTCAAGGATGGGATTGCAGCCATGAAGCACGTGCCCCGCTAGAGGAGGTCATTTTCATCGGAGTAGATGAAGGGTCTTATTGAAAAGACTGAATTAGGCTCTTGGTTTGGACTCTTGCCAAGTCTATTCGCTTATTCCCACCGGTGCATCGTTAACACCAGGGGGCGCTGTGGGCGCACCGCATCTTCACCAGGTAGTCATAACTGGCCCAGATGTCCCGCAGCAGCACACTGGTCAGGGCATGGTTCCCACTACCAGCTCCGTGGCTCCCTCAAGCAAGCATTCCTTTCCATTTTCGTTTCTATGTGTGTGAACTTATACGTGAGACAGTGTGTGTGTGTGTGTGTGTGTGTGTGTGTGTGTGTGTGTGGGCGCGTGAAGGGAACATCTCTTGCAGACATGCATGGGTTTATAAAGCTGTAAGCTATATTTCTCGCTTCCAGTCCTATCAGCATCTGTGACTCGAAACACGTTGCTTTTTCTCCGTGACTCGAAATGCAAAGTGTTTCTAGGTTTCAGGCTTCAAGCGTCCCTAGCCCCCACCTCCCTAGCATTAAATGCACACTCCAGAAGAGAGATTCAACCTTGAGGCTTTTCCAACTGAATCAGCCTAGTGCACGCCCAGCTCTCCAGGACCTTGAGTGAGGTTCTCAGTTCACCTGTGCTAGGAGGGTGAGGCACATCCATCCCTCTGGGTACCTAGACCACCAGCATCCTTGCGCTCTCCTTGCGCTTTCTTCCCTTGCTGGGGTCTCCATTGCTGGTGAACCAAGGGCTTTGCAGAGAGGTGTGGAGGGGGCGGGGAAGGGGCCCGGAGGGGAGGGGCGAGGGAGCGCTGTCACAGAGTGTCACGCTGCCCCTCCCGCCCTCCGCCCGGAGTGGGGGCGTGGAGCGCGGGAGGGCGGGCTTCTCCGCCAGCCTCGCAGCACCCGGAGCGCACTGGCCTCCTGAGAAGGGCGCATAGCGCGCTGCCAGGAGCCCGCAGCCGGCCGCCGTCTGCCCTGGTGCCCCGGGCGGCTGCAGGGTTCCTGGAGAGCGCGTCCAGCCATGGAGCCTTTGCACAAAGACGCCGAGACCGCGGCGGCGGCGGCGGCTGTGGCAGCGGCAGATCCCCGGGGGGCATCGTCGTCCAGCGGGGTGGTCGTGCAGGTTCGCGAGAAGAAGGGGCCCCTGCGCGCCGCCATCCCCTACATGCCCTTCCCGGTGGCTGTCATCTGTCTCTTCCTCAACACTTTCGTGCCGGGATTGGGTAAGAAGTGTGTGTGTGGGCGACCCTTGTGACCCCTTTAACCCCTGCGGTCCCTGCGACCTGGGCTGCCTGATGGAGACCAGGCAGGGCAGAGGTAGGCACTGGCTGAGACCCGTGGATGTGTCCACCAGCTTCAGGCTGTGCTCCCACGGTTGGTATCTAGCAGGTGGCTGAAGCCTGTGGCGTGGGCATCCTAGAGAAGAGGTACCACGCTGGGGGGGTCTCCGACCCACAAGCGAGGTGGCCAGGCAGAGAAGAGCTATGAAATTGACAGAGAATCTTGGAGTCCCAAGCAGGGACCCGACGGCTCACTGGCTCCAGGCTAGGCTACTGTCCAGAAGAGTGGAATCTTGGCCCTTCTTCCCCATCAAGTGCGTCTGTGATCCCTTTACTTCGGGAGGAGAGGAGGCCGAACAGGAAGAACTCAGGGCTGTGATGGGGTTGACCAGGCTCCAGGGAGTCTGGGAAGTCGGTTGAGCTGGGGGAAGGGAGACACACAGTTTCAGGAGACACACTGCATCAGGTCACGCTTTCACGCGGTGCAGAGCCTGTGGAGGTGGCAGTTCTTTAGCCAGAGTCTCTTTTCCTGGTGTCCGCTTTTCTGCCTGACACTTCGCAGTACACCGACGGAAAGGGGTGATTTTATTATTCCGTTTGCATGCATGTGTATTTAGACTGCATGTGACCAGAAGTGAGCCGGTAAGAAAGCGAAGAGTGAGCCTTGATAAGTCTGTATTAGGCTCTGGCTGTCTGGACACACCCCAAAGCCACTGCTGTCCCAAAATAGTGCCTAAGGGTGAATAAAGTTAAAGAATGAGAGCTTTCTTGATCGCCTCTCTCCAGCACCCATCTCTGCCTGCATGCCCTTCCCCCACTTCCAACTTGATCTCCTGCCACGGGTGGACCCTGCACACGAGACGGAGGCGCCCTCCTCGGCAGCGTGCAGGGCTGCAGAAGCAGGCATCCTATGCATTCTTCAGAGAGCCTGCTGCTGCCAGCCAGCTAGTTGCCTGCACATGGTTGCAAAGTTCCCAAAAGCAGAGGTCAACTAGAAGTGGCCTTTCCTTTCACTTTGGCCTTTCTCACGGCCTTGCTCCTGGAGGGCCCAGCGGGGACCTCATCTGTGGTGATTTTGAAGGCCACGCCCACTCAAACTGGACCTGTTGGTTTTGCCTGGACTCTTAAGTCCAGGAGGGATGCTGTGCTGCGGAGTCCCATCTGAGTAGAAAGTCAGAGCCTTTAATTGGGCTTATCCCCTGAGTGAGGTCTCTAGCAGCCTGCCTCACCGTCCAAGTCCTCAGGCAAACTCTAAACTACTGCAGGGTGGCAAGCTGCTGTTAATTTCCATGTGTCAGCAATGTCCACCCACTGGAGTAAAGAGAGAGCACCTGTCTGTCTCCCTGAGAATATCAAGGCCACAAGGCACGCGCGCGGGGTGCATGCTGTTAGAATTATAAGTGTTGAAATAACAACATCCTGACATAGGCTTTGAGGAAACAAAGAATTAGGTGGGCAGGAGAGCACTGAGGCGCTGCTGGAGACAGAAGTGAGCTTGTGGGAAGCCAGCCCCAGGAGGCAGCCAGGGCCACTGGCTCAGGATGCACCAGAGCATGTCCTCCCTGTGAAACACCAGATACCCCGAGCCTGCTGCCATGATCACATCTACTCTGCTTGCCTCTAAAACTTTACCCCACAGACCTAGCGTTCTCTCCTTCACAGCTCCATTTGTAGATCAGAATCCTGTCGGATTCTTTACTGATAAAGTACACACACACACACACACACACACACACACACACACACACACACCCCTTTCTAAGAAACTTGGATAGAAAGAGACAAACTACCCAAGAAATATGAAATGTGGAAAAGTGCTTTTTCAGCTCAGGCATTTTTCAGTACTCACCTCGGTTGCTACTGCATAGTTTCCTGGGGGTGCAGGCCTTGGCACCTACCCACAAGGAGTGGGAGATCCCAGGCTCTTGGTAGGTTGGGCTTCTGATCTGTAAGTCTGGGATGCTTGGTCCTTTAGGAGACTGGGTTGATGGAATGTGAGCTGTCAAAGCACAAGGCTGATCACAGAAAACATGCTAGAAACGGGTCCATGGTGTCCTGCTCCCTGTGACTCTGTCTGTCTTTCTGCCTGTCTCGTCTCTTCTCTCTCTCTCTCTCTCCCATACTTCTTTTTACTTTTTCAGATAAGGTTTTATCATGTATTTCTAGCTATCCTGGTACTTGCTAAGGAGCCCAGTCTGGCCACAAACTCAAAGCAGTACTCCTGCCTCAGCCTTCCCTATGCTGGGATTATATACCACCACGCTCTGCTTTGCCTCGTTTGTCTCGTTCCTGGGTGGGGTAGCTGGCACACTGGCGCCTCTGCTTCTGAGTGCTCCTCATCTCTGTACCTGCAGTGGAGTCCTCCACAGACCACACACCTTGAGAGTATTTTTTCCTTGCTACCTCCACTGCCCTGGCTAGGGACTGGTTTGGGTAGTCCCAGCTCCTGGAAGTCCTCTCTTGGCTCAGGTCTGCATATGCTAATCCTTCTGGCTTGCTCAAAGCTCGAGAGCCATCTGAATATTCAGACTGCTGCTTCTGATCCATCTAGCCATCCACTGGGCCAAAGCAGGCCTCGCCCACCCGCGCCAGGCACTGGGGATGTGCAGATGCATCAAGCAGCCAAGACAGTGCCTGTGTAGGAGAATTAATATAAACGGAATTTGCTCGGTGTTAGGAGGGAAACAGGGACATAGAGTTTTAGCAGTAGTTAATTCTTCCTGGGGTGGGGTTGGTTTGTTAGAGGATTCTTTTGAGAGAGGTAGTTGGAAAATTCATTCCGTGGCTCCATGCATTCCTCCCGCTCCCTACAGCATCCACTCTTTAGAAACTGCTCAGACCACTGACACAAAGAGCCTTTCTTTCTGCTGGAAATTCCCTTTCTTGCAAGTTCCTTCTTTTTCTCTTTTCTTTCTCTTCTTTTATCTTTTCTTCTCTTTCTTTTTCTCTTTCTTCCTTTTTCTTTTTCTTTTTTCTTTTTTTCTTTTTTGCAACAAAGAGGGAAACTGAATGGAAACTACCCACCACCCCATGTTGCTGGGTGTCTCAGGACCATCAGTCTGTGAGACCTGCCCCATCCTTTAAACCCTCCAGGCCTCTCTCCATCATGTGGTGTGTCTTAGTCAGGGTTTGTATTCCTGCACAAAGCATCATGACCAAGAAGCAAGTTGGGGAGGAAAGGGTTTATTCGGCTTATACTTCCACATTGCTGTTCATCACCAAAGGAAGTCAGGACTGGAACTCACACAGGGCAGGGACCTGGAGGCAGAAGCTGATACAGAGGCCATGAAGGGGTGCTGCTTACAGGATTGCTTCCCCTGGTTTGCTCAGCTTGCTTTCTTATAGAAACCAGGACTAGCTCAGGGATGGCACCACCCATAATGGGCCCTCCCACCCTTGATCACTAATTGAGAAAATGCCTTACAGCTGGATCTCATGGAGGCATTTCCTCAAGGGAGGCTCCTTTCTCTGTGAAGACTCCAGCTTGTGTCAAGTTGACACCTAAAACCAGCCAGTACACAGTGTTCCTTGGAGAATAAGATCTTGCCATAAGAGCAATGCTCCCTGCTTGGGGCATGCATGGGAAAGAGACATGACTTGTAATTACTTCCCATGATCCCAGTGAAAACTTATTTATTTATTGGTGATGGGATGGTGAGGAGAGACAGCTTCATCTTAGTTCAGATAAACTGTTGATAAAGATGATTGCTAGGGCCTTCGTGTTTCAAGAATATATTTATGGAGGTCATATACATAATCACACCCATATATTCCCCGGTGTAATGAAAGTTAATTGTGTGCCCTGAGATGGTCTGAAAACTTGTCTGTTAATGACACATAAGTCATCATTATGCTGCCATATTTAAAAGTTATTACCTGCTGTGAGTTGGTGAGATATGAATGCTGATGCTTCAGAGAGAGAGCAGGTGACAGGGAGGCCTTGCCTACTGACCATTAACTGCTCCATCAGCCCCAACGTTGGTCCTTAATCTACTGACCGTCACATAAACATCTATCCCTCCCGAACTCACTGCTTATACTCAGACACCACAGAGGTCTTCCTTCCAGCCTCGGGTGGGCTCAGTTTCCAGCGTTCTCCTTTAGTCCAAGGCTCAAAGCGATGCCCAATCAGTCCCCACCTTGCATGTCATCTGTACCGATGACTTTGTGCTACCTGTTTGAGAACTTATATGTGCTCATCTAAAGAAACTGCAAACCCCTCGAGAGCAGCAGCTATTTAACATTTTCTCTTTGATCTCAGATGCTACGAGTGAACAGGCCCTGACAACATTATACTCCCTGAGTAGGCGTTAGGGAACACCTGGTCCAGCACCTTTATATAATACGAAAGTGAAATAGGCCTGAGATTTTGAGAACCAAGGGCGTTTATCTTCTACTCTTATCTCTTAAGGGAGTTCCTTGAAGATGCTTTTCCAGCAGAGTCAGGGAATAAATGAAAGAAGACCTTATTGGCTCTTGGGGCTTTAATGAGACAGAGGAGGGAGACCCATCTCTCCCTTGGCACTGAGCTAGTGTTAAGCAGTGCTAATAAGTTAAGATCACAATTGGCTTTAATGATAAGGAAGCTGCCAGCTTGACAGCTGGAGAAGGAGCTGAAGGATTTGAGAGCACCTTGCTAGGGCATCAGAAGGCAGCCAAGGCAGAGAGAAGGCAAGGGAAGGCAGCGAGCCGAGACTAAAGAAGGATAAATACTACACAAGGCGGAGAAGGAAAACTGCAGCGGGCAGAAGTTTCAGAGTGCTGTAAAGTCTTTTTCGCTTTCTTTTATTTAAGTTGTTTTTTTTTTTTTTCAAGACAGAGTTTTTCTCTGTAGCCCTGGGTGTCCTGGAACTCACTCTGTAGACCAGGCTGGACTTGAACTCAGAGATCCCCCCTGCCTCTGCCTCCCTGTCCTAAGATTGTAAGGCATGTGTTGTCACTGCGTGGCTTGAGAGTTGTAGAGTCTTTAGGGACAAAAGTCTTGGGGACTTCCAAGTCAAGAGCTCTGACACTGGCTTGTGTTAAAGGCTAAATAACCCCAACTTCCTAGGTCTAAAACAACAACAAAGCTGTATGACTGTCAAGGGCTGACTTCTAAATCCCCAGATCTATACAGAGGCTGCAACACTTGTAGGGCTAAGGATCCTGGTACTGGAGCCCTGGATGAAAATTCTAATGGGAAGATGCTATCTGTGGCTGCCTGCTGCCAAACTCTGAGTGTGTGTGTGATTGTGTGTGTGTGTGTGTGTGTGTGTGTCGGGGGTGGGGGGTGGCAATAAAAACTGCCTGTGACACAGTTGAAGAACTTCTCCTTGCTTACTTACAGTTTCTACCTGGGGTAGGACAAAAGGACCTCACCCATCTGGTTGGTAGCACTACTTAGGCCAGCCAGCAAAGCAACCAAGAGATGAAATTATTCAGCAGTCTGGAAGACAGCCAGTATTCATTAGAATAGGAAGGGTAGAGAGCCCCATTAAAGAGGTCTCTGAGGGTGACATGAAACCACAACATTTCACACGGTAGAGACTATTACTGAGAAAGCACAAAAAAATTTAAGATTCTAATGGGGAAAAATACTGCAAACAAGAGAAACGAAGGTAATTAGTTGGCTCAGTATCGTGGTTTATACCTGCAATCCCTTCTTCACTCAGGAGGCTGGCACAGGAGAATTCCAAATTTAAGGCTGAGCCACATTAGCAAACAAGACTTTGTAATAAAAACAGGAAGAAAGGAAGAAATAAAGAGAGAAAGAAGGGAAAAGACAGTTGGTAATTGTAGTAAATTAAAAGGCCATGCAGAAGCATTAAGACCCAAGTGTGGAGATACCTGCTCAGTTAATTCAGAAGTCCTCTGACTACAGAAAGAAGAGGAGGAGGATTTCCAACAACGGCTGGAAAAGACTTCCGAGGCCATTATCAGGGAATGTGTCCCATAAGGCATGTTTCTCCCTATCAATGAGGAAAAAAAAAAAAAAAAAAAAGAGACAGGCAGTCAGAAACTTCATGAGAACAAACCAAATCCATGTCATGAACTAAATACTGATTGTCTGAAGTGTGGCCCACTTGTGAGTAATGTAAGCCATAGACTGTTGGAAGGGATCGTCTAAGCCCATGTGGTAGCATCCTTGGTGCCGCGCTATAGGTTATGGGCTTTTTGGATCTAGAGTGGGAGTGTTTGCTTGGTTATAATGATGTAAATACTGCCTTGTGGAGTTCACCTTCTAAAATCAACAGCACCCTGCAGACCACGTGAACTACCCACAGAGAAACCTATAAAGACTTTCCACCTTTATAATACGAGGTGAAAAACAGCCCAGAGAAGCTGGACAGCCTAAGAGGAAAGATGTGGAAGGCTGGAGGTCTAAACCACAGTTTCCAAATCTTCATCATGAAAGAAAGTTGCACAGTCTTGCCCAGTGCCATAGGGCTTGTCCGCGTCTGGTGGAGGAGACCACCTTCTCCTCTGCTCATTGGCACTGGGCTTTATGCATGATCTGATTTGTGCCATTGCATATGAGTGGAAGCAATAATCTGTCCTGAACGAATCCTGTAAGAGGCGCTGTGAGATTGTGTCCTCAGTGTCCGAGGCTGAGTCCCAGCACTAGTAGGGTATGGCTAGTGAGACCTAAGTTGGAACTAAACCGTTGTTAGTTTTCATCATTACTGTCCTGGATCATGCACCGAAACTGACTGGCAGGTAGAGGAGAGGGCAGAGGTATGAATGCCGTCACCACATGCAGTGGGGAGTGAATCGATGCTTTCTATGGTTGATAGGTGAATAGTGGGTACCAGGGTGACCACAAGATAAAGTGCACCCGCAGCATGGTGGGACGACAGAGCGGTGGTGGGATGCTAGGATGAAGTCAGAACAAGAAGAAAGGGAGGTTCGCCAAGCTGATTTCATGTCTCATAGCAGAAGGCCAATAAATGGCTTTGTCTGTAAGGGATAAAGCCAGAAACAGCTTTACACATGCTCCTCGGAGACTAGGGAGATGAAGAATTGGCATCATCGTTTTTCTCCTGTCTTCTGGCTCATCCCAGCAGTGTATATACATGCAGAAATTGTGTCTCATCCTTCAAAGACAGACTTTTGGTTATAGTCTGCCTTGGGCTGTCTTATAGTTCTGTACTCTCTTGTACAGGAAACTCTCTGAACCTGTGGCTGTCTGGATTTGTGGTCTCCACTATGTTTTCCCTCTTTCTAAGGTTTTTGCATCTGTTACCCACCTAGCTGGCTCTCATAGGACTCACTCTTCTCCTCTAGGTTGCTGAATCCAGGGGCCAGGTCTGTGCGCCTCCTTCCTGGACCCACCAGCCTTGGACTCCGTGCTTATTGCCTGCTCCTTGAAAGGTTTTCTTCATTTGGCTTCGTGTTCCTTTTTCCCGTGGATCCTTCATTCCCTTAGCTCCTCTCTGCAACCTCTGGATGTGGGAGTTCCCCAGGGCCTCCATCCTGACTTTGATCTTCTTTCTCCTGCCCACACTTGCTGCCTTGGCTTTAAATCGCAACTCCATGATGATAACTTCCAAGCTCAGAGCCCTAGATAAGCCCTTGCTTCAAACTTGAGAGTCTCACATCCAACCCAGCACCTCCCTCCCAAACCACAAGGAATCTTAGACTTGGCCTTTGCAGAAACCAATGCCTGCTCTTCCCCCAAACCTGAATGTCCCAGGCTGGAACCAGGGCTCATCCTTGCCCCATGCCCCCTCTCACCCATACCTGCTCCTGACTACTTTCAAACTCTATACCGGACAACTTCTTACCATCCTCTAGCCTAAACCAAACTACTGTGAGAGCTGTGTGTGTGAACAGTGTATGTTTGTGTACACATATGTGTGTGTGTGTGTGTGTGTGTGTGTGTATTATGTGGGGGTGCTTTGTATGTGTATACTCTCTGTGTGTGCACATATGTGTCTATTATGTGGGGATGCTATGTGTGTATATAGTCTCTATGTGTGTACACATACGTGTGTATTATGTGGAGATGTTTTGTGTGTGTGAACAGTGTGTTGTTTGTGTACACATGTTTGTGTGCATTGTGTGGGGGTGCTTTGTGTATGTATAGTCTCTCTGTGTGTGTATATTATGTGGGAATGCTGTGTGTGTGTATACAGTGAGCACAGCACGCATGTGGGCATTAGAGAGCCACACAGGCATCAGTCCTTACCTTCTACTTTAAAACAAGGTCTCTGTTGCTTTTTTCTGCTGCACACACCTGACTAAGTGGACTGCGAACTTCTGAAATTCTCTGTTCTCCACCTCTCATCTGCTCATAGGAGCCCTGGGTTACAGAAGTTCCTGGGTGCTCCCTCTGTGCCCTTGGCTTTTCCGTGAGTTCTGGGAATCTGAATTCAGGTGCTTGCTCTCACAGCAAGCGTTTTTGACCCATTAACCCATCTCTTCGGCCTGTTGGATTTTGCAAAAGGGTCTCACTCTGTGGTCCAGGCAGGGTTCCCGAGCCACGACACTTATTTTTGACAGCTTCTTTAGAACATATTTCCTTCATTTTATGTATATGGGTGCCTTACCTGCATGTATGTCTGTGTACCATGCTTGCAGTGACTGCAGAAGCCAGAAGAGGGCGTTGGCTCACCTGTGACTGGAGTTACAGGTGGTCTTGAACCACTAAGTAGATGCTGGGATCAAACCAATGCTCTTAACCCCTGAACCATCTTTCCAGCATTTGATGGCTGCTTAAATGGTCTTCTTTCCTTCACAGTAAGCCCTTACTAGTGTCTCTTGCAGTCTGTTCTCAACATATCAGCTAGATTGATTGTTTGTGACCAAATTAGATGACTCCACTCTGGTTTTCAAACTCCCAAAACAAACAAGCACACACACACACACACACACACACACACACACACACTCTTAAGCCAAACTAACCCCCTTCCCAAATAACTCCCACAGCACTCAGTAAAATCTCAAGTCTTGTTATAATTTGTACAACCCTAGGTTAGAATTTTCAATGGAACATTATAAGAATTTTATAGGTCTTTAACAATTTCTGGCACCTAAAGTACACAAGGTTAAAAAAAGAAGATACATCTTAACAATATATTTCATGTCATATATATACATATATATTACTATCATTTCAATGTATATAGACAACACTAAATTATCAGTGAGACTTTAGTGTTTCTTTTGGTGTGTAAGAAGTTTTCAAAACCTGACAAAATCTAGCATGTGTTTTACACCTGCAGAATTTCAAGTGGTTGTGTAAGCTGTGCTCATGTTTCTTTCTGAGATATGACTTGGAAACTAACTGTAGCCAAGGGCAGATACTGCCAGGAACATTTCAGTGATGAGTAGGCAACCTGCCAAGCAAGGAAGTTGATTTGCTACTGCCTTTCAAACAGACCTGTGCTGTGCACCTACTGTGTAACAGCTTTGCTCTTTGGAGCCAGAATCCAAAGACAGTAGATGGATACCAGCACTCAGGAGCTAATTGTCTCCCCAAGAAGGAAGGTCAATAGATCAGATTGGGGTGTGTGCTCTCCTGAGGGTGGGCTGCACCCTAATTGATAGAGTCAGCTTCCTGGGAAACTTGGAGACTTGGAAAAGGAGCAGCAGAAGACTAGTCAGGAGGATCATGAGTCTGAAGCCAGTCTGGGCTGCCTAGTGGGAGCAATCTCAGGTCAAGTGAGCAGCTCACCTAGCCTCTCTGAGATAGTCTGCCTGCCTGGCCTCCCTACTGATCATCATGCTTTGTTAACAAGAAAGAAAAGAAAAGAAGGAAGGAGAGAAGAAGGGAAGGAAGGAAGGAAGGAAGGAAGGAAGGAAGGAAGGAAGGAAGATGCTCAATGGTTATAAATGCCATTATCCATTAATGTGCATCAACAAAGCATCAAATTTGTTCTCTAGGTCACTGAAGGGATCTTTCTCAGACTGACACCAGAACTGGACATAGCATGTAACTGGCGATTGTACCTGTTTAGCATCTTCTTCCCTTGAGTCTCAGGGAGCCAAGACCCGAGAATTCCATCTGGGCATTTGTGCTAGTCAGCTTTCCGCCATTCATTGTAGCAGAGTACCCGAGACAATCAGCTGACAAAGAGAATAGGTTTATTTTGGCCCATAGTCTTGGAGTTGCCAGTGCATGCTTTGGGACTGTGGTGAGGTTCCATCACGGCAGGAACACGTGGTGGAGTCAAGTTCTCACCTGGAGAGAAAAACTGCTCAAAAGAGAGAGAAAAAGAAGCCTCACTCCCCCCGCCCCCAAGGGATGATGTAAGATCCTCTGACTAGGCTAAGGGTTCATACTGACTAAGCTAATGGTTTCACGGTGCGGGCCACACTTTTGACACTTGGGCCTTTAGAGCAAGGTGCAAACTATAGCGGTACCTGACCAGACAGGCCACATCCAGTATGCCAGGGCAAGAAGAGCCAAGAGTCTCCAGGGTTTTTTTAAACAAACCAAGAAGGCATCTGTGTGATACTTCCATATCCAGGAGGTGTGTATTGAGGCTAACTTTACAATTTGTCAAAAGGCCATGGAAGCAGTAAAGTGGGGCTCACTTTACCTATACACACACACACACACACACACACACACACACACACACACACACCCCTACCTCTGTAGCTATGCCTATGGTTATTTTGCTATAAATTCGAAGTTCCTGTTCCTGTATATATTTAAAAGTCCTAGTTTGAGCATCCTTGAGGATGCACTGGTGGTGGCATGGTGTCTTGAAGCTGTCGGTTGGGGTTAGGTGCACCTTTGGAATGGAAACATCCGTATGAGAACTGAACTTTACTGTTACTGGCTAGACAGAGGGTTTTTTTTTCTCAAATGGGATAGGGACAATATTTTCCCCATTAGAGGTTGAACATAGGACTGATTATACACCTGTTTGTATGAAAGATCATAAAAAAGCAACTTTTCTTGAAAAGGCTAAGAGGACACAAGACCAGGGTGACCTTGAACATGAGTGGGTAGTAAATCAGGATGGCCCTTGAACATGAATGAGTGGGGTCCATGGCCAGGGTGCTCTCTTGAGCTGAGCACTTCATTAATTTCATTGACTGAGAAGTTTGACCTTGAAGCAAAGGGCGAATTTGGTTTGAGTGGAGAACATTTATCTGTGGAGAAACAGATACAGATAAAAGAGTTCAACTTTTCTAAGGCAACGGAACTAGAAGGCTTTCTAACTTATTCCATTTACAGATGAGAAAAGGGACCCCACTTTCTCCTCAGTGCTCATTTTCACTTCACCATCCATCACCCCAGCCTCATGGTTTTCCTGTGTGGTTCCTGGAGGGTCACTAAATATGTGTTAAATTAAGGAAATTTTTGAATATAAGCACCATGGACAGCCACACAGGCATTGGAGCAGCGGAGGATGGCTAAGCCAGAGCTGCCAGCACCTTCCCGTCTCATTTTCATACCTCAGTTCCCTGCACTCAGTTGTCGTTGCTCTCCTTAGTGTATCAGCGTAAATGCTTAGCTACATTAGGACACAATGCCACTCAAGTCTCTTGTTGAACACAAAGCATGTACATGGCAAGGGAACAACTCTCTCTGATTCTGCCCTTGGCCCTGGTCAGATGAATGACGTCATGCAATGTGAGCGACACCAAGAGGCCAAGCTGGGGGATGGGAAAGCAACAATAGTAGGAATTCTGTGTGGTGGGTTAAGCACATGTCCACCCATGTCTCAACTCTGATCATTGCGTCTTCCACTCTGAAACCCTCGGTAACTCCTCATCATTCTCCGAACTAAGTTCATGATCCACACTGGACCTCAAAGGTCTAATTAGCCCCATCTGTTCTGCCTCTACCTCACTGTCTAGCCTTGTACACAACCCACATGTCCATCTCAAGCAGCCTCCTTGGACTTCACCATCCCTTCGAGGTCAGCTCCTCTTTCCTTGGATGGGTCTGTCAATCCACTCGAGTCACCCTCTGCCTCAAACGCTGGTTCTTTTGTGACCATCTTAACCCTCTCCTGTGAAATTGTGTCATTGATATGTGCTCTACTGATCTTCTACCTCCTGTGACACTTTCTGCTCCTCCAGTGAGTGTTTGCGATACCTTTACAGTCTTACTATATGTTGAGTGGAGTAGGCCTGCTATAGTTTGGAACAAGTGTCTCTCAGAGGTCAGAGGCTTAATCCCCAGCCTGTGATAGTTTTAAGAAATGGTTGAACCCTTAAGAGGTGGGGCTTAGTGGGAGGAAGTTAAGTCATGGGGACATGCCCTGGAAGGAGAGGTTTCAATCTCAACCACTTCCTGTCTCTCTGCTTCCTGGCTGCCAAGGGGTAAGCAACTTTACCCACCTCAGGCTCCCATTACTACAGGTGCTGTCTCATCTGGCACAGGCCTAAGAGCAAAAGACAGAGCCAAACGACCACGGTGGGAGTCCCTGAAACCGGGAGCCAAAGCAAACCATCCCTCCTCTAGGTTCCACTCCAGTCACCCTCATGCAGTTGGTTATGGCAGTGAAGAGTTGACAAAAACAGGGTCCTTGCTCTTTCAACCTAGTATGCCCTTATTCAAGAGGCACACATTTCCACTTGCTTCTCAGTCTTCCTGGACTAGAGTAAAGTAGGTTAGCATTTTCAAGGCCCTGAGTAGGGGAGGGTGACCGAGGAAATAGCGTGAGACTGTACACTATCAAAAGAGGAGTGTGGAGCTAAGGGTCATGTGATTTGATCTGTGGGTGACACACTGGAGGCCACTGCCCACCATCAATTGTGTTCATTGAAGTTGTGTTTCTAACCACTGATAAGTGTTCAGGAAGTGGAGGGGTTGGTCAACCTTTTAAAAAATTACTACCACTACTATTGCGTGCATGGGCATTTTTGTCTGTATGTATTTCTGTGTACCATGTACATGCCTGGTGCCTGCAGAAGCCAGAAGAGGACGCTGGGTCCCCTGAAAAGAGAGTCACAGACTATCATGAGCTGTCATGTGGGTGCTGGGAATAACACCTAAGTCTTTTAGAAGAGCAATTGGTGTTCTTAACCATGGAGCAATCTTCCCGGCTCTGAGAGGGTCAAGCTTAATAAAGACTGGGAAACAGACAGTGGGAAGTGGTGTTGAGCTTGTGGGAAGTGGGGACTGGGCACTAATGTGTGTGAGGCGATGGAACGTCCCCAGGATCCTAAAAAGGAGAGTGGCGGTGCTTATCCAACCCCGCAAGTACACTAAAAGCTGCTCAATTAATAACAGACCAGATTTATAGTATGTGAAAGATAGCTAAAGCTGCTTAAAGGTTAATGTCACCAAGTAAGGAACAAGTAGACATCCCAGGCCTCCTGATGCCAACACCACCTTTGAGTAACCTGAGTTTATTCAAGAGGAAATATCAGACAAATTAAAACTGAATCATGAAAATTGTCATAAAAGTACTAAAGAAATTTAAAGACGTGACAACAAGCCAAGTGAGGTGGTACACACGTGTAATCCCAGCTCTCAGGAGGCAGACACAGGAATATTGATGCAAGTTTGAGGCTACCCTGGTCTACACAGTGATAGGCAAGAGTAGCCTTGGACTAGATCCTGTGCTGAGGCTAGCCTGGTCTATATAGTGATAGGCAAGTGTGTTGCCTTGGACAAGATCCTGTGTTGCAGCTAGCCTGATCTACACAGTGATAGGCAAGAGTGGCCTTGGACTAGGTCCTGTGCTGAGGCTAGCCTGATCTACACAGTGATAGGCAAGAGTGGCCTTGGACTAGGTCCTGTGCTGAGGCTAGCCTGATCTACACAGTGATAGGTAAGAATGTTGCCTTGGACTAGGTCCTGTGCTGGAGAAGAAAAGGATTCCAGTATGGACCCTGAGAAAACTGACAAACCGGGGGCACAGGCCATAGACTTGATAATCTATTAATACTAAGCATCCTAAGTTCTATAATTGTGCTATAAATTTTTAAATGAGTATCCCTGTTGTCTGGAAAATATAACAATGTATGCAGGCACACAGGGCCATGAAGTCAGCAACTTATTCATAAATAGTTAAAGAGAAAGAGGGAGGGGGTGCTGGAAATGTACCTTAGTTGATAGAACACTTGCAGAGCCAGCTCCAATACCTGGCTTTGATCTTTAGCACCAAAAAACATTGTGATGGAGGTGGAGGCAGCAGGATCAGGGTTTAAGTTCATCCTCAGTTCTCCAGACTGTCCCCCTACCGCAAGGAAGGGAGGGGGGAGGGAGGGAGGAAGAGAAAGAGAACAAGGAAGAGAAAGGCCAGGTAAATACAGAGAAATGTTAGGTATTGGTAATCTGACAGAGTAGACAGTCACTTAGTGGTAGTTTCCCAGCTCTGGAAAATGCTTGAATTTTTTCCCTGCCAGTTTGAATGTATTTTAAAAGAAAGAAGTTTAAAAAGTTACGTAGCTAATGTCTAGATGTAGCCAGAGACATTGTACCTAAATCCCAAATTCTGTCCTTTCTCAGTCATACCTTCTTTCTTAGCATCCTTGTGGCATGACACTGGTAGCATTTGCCCACATCCCCAAAGGAGATTCCCCTGGGGCGCCTACCATTACAGTTCTATGGACACATGATGTTCAGGGTTGCCACTGTTGGGGAGTCTGAGGTGCCCCTCTGCCCATCAGGCTTGTCACTCTGACAAGTTTCCCATCATGCAACGGTGGTGCACAAGGCCAGATGCCACTTGGTGGCCTGATAGGTCTTTTGGGACCAATCAAGAATCTGATGCTTCAGCCAGAACAGGGCCAGCTGTCAGTAGCTCACCATCATCGGGATGGCTCTCTTTTCTTGGTTATTCTCCATCTCATTTGGAGTCCAGGAGTCATTCATGGGTCTCAGAGAAACCAGCTCAAACCATTAGTCATTGGCTGTGCCAGGCCAAGCCCAGGCGCTGTGAGCCTTCGACTTGGCTGCTTACAGGGGTAACTTGGATTGAACACACAAAAGGAATGAGTCCAGGAATCACCCTGTGGCTGACTCAACAGAGAAAGAGTAAACATGACCATCTTAGGGCCAAACTGCTAGGCTTCTGGATCCTTCTACAGAAAGGTTGGCGGCTTCATGCCCTGAGCTCAGAGGTTTGGTCTGGCCAGAGGCCTGTGTGGTCCTGGCTTTGCTGCCCACAATAGACTGAGGCTGATGGGTCCTAAGGGGCTTTAGAGCTTTGGGACTGACTTGCACTGGAGGCTAAGGAGAAAGAGCAGCATCATGGACTTGTTATGTATTGATACTGACTCACTTAGGCCGGTGGTTGGCTGGGCCACTACTTTTCCTGTGGTTCAAGACTGTTTTAGAACTCTGTGGTGGGTTCTGATGCGGCCCAAGACCCATGTCTACCATGGGTTGGGATGGACGTCCTCTGGGGAGGTAGACTGACTCAGGGAAGGGAGGGGTGGATGGTTCTATTCCCAGGGGTTGTTTCCGGTTCCTCATTTCAGTTTTTATGGTCCCTCCAGGGACTGCCACCAACTGTGAAGGGAAATGATCATGGGAAAGTGAGAAGGCAGTATGTATAGAAACCAGGAATTCGCTCTTCCAAGTTACCTGGTCTCCTTGCTGCTCTGGCTTGGGGTATTCTGATATATCATGGGGGTTAGTCTGGTCTTTTGAAACTTCTGTGTGTCTTCTCCAGCATGTGACCCAGGGCAGAGCCCCAAATAGAATCCAGCTATTCCTGCTGACATGATGACCTGGGCAATGTGCCTTTGAGTCGAAGCCTGGCTTCTTGGCTTCCTGTTTCAACTCTGCAATAAGTGTACGCTTGCCATGATGGTGCCCACTGTGCCTGGTCCCGCTTTTTTTTTTTAAGATAGATTTATTTATTTATTTATTTATTTATTTATTTATTTATTTATTTTATGTATGTGAGTATACTGTAGCTGTATAGATGGTTGGGAACCTTCATGTGGTTGTTGGGAATTGAATTTTTAGGACCTCTGCTCGCTCCAGTCAACCCCACTCGCTCCAGTTGGCCCCACTCACTCTGGTCAACTTCACTTGCTCAGTCCCTGCATGCTCCGGCCCAAAGATTTATTTATTATTATACGTAAGTACACTAGCTGTCTTCAGATACACCAGAAGAGGTCTCAGATCTCATTACGGGTGGTTGTGAGCCACCATGTGGTTGCTGGGATTTGAACTCAGGACCTTTGGAGGAACAGTCAGTGCTCTTACCCACTGAGCCATCTTACCAGCCCCCTGCCCCGCTTTTTATCCATTTGAGGTGGGGGTGGTTATTAGTCCTGCTTTCTTGTGTGTGATGAGATAGTTAAGGAGATAAATTCAGGTCCAGAGGTTTCTCTCTTCGTGCAGCCCTGTGGGAGCTCAGGCCCCTCCTTGACCTTTCTCATGCTTTCAGGTCCTGAATGCATGAGAAGTTCTAACCTCACAGAGGTTTTGAGACCAGGGAATGGGCTTACACTACCTTCTCTGTCTCCTCATCTATTTCTACCCTCTTATGACTCTGCCTGCTCTGCATCTGAAGTTTTCCTCTGGGGCCTGTATCATACCACTCCTTGGCTCCATGTCTTCCAAGGAAGGTCTGGAAAGGTGTAGGAGAAGAGGAGAGAGGTTGGGGTTTGGGTTTTGTCTTAAGGCTTCTATTGCTGTGAAGAGACACCACAATCAAAGCAACTCTTATAAAGAGAACATTTAACTGTGGCTGGCTTACAGTTTAGAGGCTCAGTCCATTATCACCATGGTGGCACGCAGGCAGACACGGTGCTAGAGAAGCAGCTGAGAGTTCTACTTTTTGATCCAAAGACAGCAGAAGGAGCCTGAGACACTTTGGCCACATTGAGCTTCTAAGAGCTCAAAGCCCACCTCCACAGAGATACACTTCCTCCAACAAGACCACACCTCCTAATAGTGCCACTCCCTATGGGCCAAGCATTTACACACGTGAGTCTTTGGGGGCCATTCCTATTCAAATCACCACAGTCATTTTTTATTTCCTCTGTCTGTCTGCCTGGCTATGGCCATGGCTTGTAGTCTACAGCTCCACCCCAGTCTTCTGCCCACCCCTTCAGGCCTAGGTACATGCGCTTTTGCATTCTTGCCTAAGCTCCTCCAGTTTAGGGTTTGCATCTCACATGCTGCAACTGGACCAGGGGACCCTGGGCTGCCAGCCCTGGCTCACACTGCACCCCTCCCCCTCCCTCCCGCTCTCCCTCCCCCTCCTACTCCCCCTCCCTCTGCTTTTCATGAAGAAGTTGGTTTCCACTTTCTTCCTCCTGGAAGCTGCAGGAACAGTCAGCTCTGGAGCCCGAGCCTCCTGCTGTCTGAAAAGCGTGGGTGTCCAGCTTCCAGATGGCTCTCGGTGCTCAGGAGATGCCATGGTCCCAGGTGGGCTGGGAAGAGACTGACTCTGGGAAGGATGGTCACTTTAGAAGGTGCAAATAGGACTCCCCAGCCAGGCTCCTCCCCAGGCAGTTTGAATCCTGGTAGCTTGGCTCTGGCAGCTCTGTGCCACCTGCTCCAGTTTTGAGCATCTTCAGCCACAAGGCTTCGACTTGATCTTCTTGGGAATGCCAATCCTTTCCTTTGCCTGGAGCCCCCACTTTGGAAGGTGCAACATCTGCTTGAAGAGGTGCTGATGCTGCAAGACTGTTGTTCCTCATGGCAGGTGAGGTGGAAGGAGTCAAGTACTCGCTGCATAGTGTACTGCCCACCCTCAGGACCCACCATTTTGCTCGCTTGCTTACCCAGCTATTGGTTCCGGTCTTGGAGACCCAGTGCGGGATGAAACAAGGTTTGCTCTTCCGCACTGCACTCACAGGAAAGCCTCCCGGTGTTTGCCTGTAGGGTTCCCTTGTTATGAGCCAAGTTATCACAACACGCCTATTGCGTTTTAAATCTTAGAAAAGACACCAAAAATTAGCGCATCTTTTATTTAAAAGCATCCCCTCCCCCTTCGCTAGCCACATCAACTGCATACTTAAAAAGCAAAGAGGTTCTGACTGGGTTCTTATGAATCTGCCCCCACCTCCGACCCCTTCCCGTGTGATTTGTGGGCAGACTTCTGAGATGAACAGGTTTTATAAGAGAGATTCAGCCGGGCTAAATCACAGTGGTGGAGGCTTATGCAACCTGCTAAAAACCTATGAGTTAAAAATGGAATAGTCTTGCAGAATAGGGAAGGTAATAATATCAGTGATATGAAAATAGAAAGGACGGGATGAGTATCTCAGCCATTCGAGTCTCTTAGCCACATTTCCTCTGCACCAAAACACTTTGGTCCCATTTTCCAGAATAAATCCAAAGTCCAATCTCTTACTGGAAAAGCCGAACTGCGCTCTATGGAGTCAGCCCTCTGTTCCCAATTAATCCAGAGTTGAGAGCCCTTTCCTCCGACTTTCTACCATCAAACAGGCTGCGTGTTTTGTTTGAATCCATGTGTTCGTTAATGCCCATAAAGGAACAGATTTTAGATTTTTTTTTTTCATAAGTGGGTTTTGGTTAATTTGCTATTTTAAAAATACTTGTGAGACCTTTACCGTTGCCATGGTGATATAATTTCCATAAACATGATTTTTGTGGGGAGTTTTGCACATTGAAGGATGAGGTTGATATGCAGTGTTGGGGGGAAAGTAGGTGGTAAATTTGGCAGCCACCCTGTGACTGTTTCCCTCAAATGCTACAAATACGTTCCAAGAATCCATGCCACAGCAGGGTCTTAGGTCTCCATAGACACCACTCATAGCTATGGATCCAGTCAGGTTAGAAAAATAGGGTGAAAGTTCACAGGGTTTTTGCTGGCCACTTGACCTGTCCGGGTCATGATTCCCGAGGCTTCGCCCCAAACACTTAGGTTTCAGAAAGCCTTTGGGGACTTAGTCTGGAGCCATCCGAGGAGTGAAGCCTCCTTTCCACTTTGAGCATTTTAAAGAAAAAGAAGTTTGTCGGAAGAGATAGGTGGTCCCAGTGAAACAGGCTCTGAAGTTGCTTGTGCTAAAAAATCGCTTAGCCCTCACAAGGGCCTACAGAGTAAAAAGGCAGAGGGGAAGCCCGGCCCTGCTGTCTTGAAGATGACTGTGTCTCCTTTCCTTTGGCTCAGACTCCTATTTGACCATCATAGACGTGGTAATCACTCAGTGAGGGCCTGGCTGCCTTACTGGCCTAGTTGCTCTTCAGGGCTAAAGGCTCAGAAAGGTCATGTCTGGAAGATTCCAGGAAGACCAAAGCCTCCTGGGACAGGCCCCCACCTCATAACAGGGTGTTCTCTTCAGGGCTGGGGGTGAATCCTAGGGCAGCAACACTCCTGAGAAACAGAGTTTTAGGGCATCTTTGGACTGCTTAGAAGAACTTGTGGGAGGATGATGGCAGGACCATACCTTGACCAGAGCAGTTTAATTATGTATCTTCCTACCTCTTGCTCCAACTCTTCCTGTTTTAAACCCCAGAGATAGATTTTGGGTCGCTGGACCCCTTTATCTGTCTCTCTTCTCGATGTGGCCAAATTGGGTAAATCTCCTCTTTGTGACTGATGCGTTGTTCTTGTCTTCAATTGGCATCTTGGGGACCGGTGGCCAAGCTCAGCGTGGTGGGGCTGCCAGGACTGAGGCTTTTGATCTAGGAACTTTAGCTATACCACCGGCACTAGGTGGCAACATCATTTATCAATAGCGCCAGGCATCAGTGCCGACTTACAGAGAAGCCGTGTTCCCAGGCATGAACAATACAAAGATGTGGAGGGGTGGAGAGGGGCAAAGAAGAAAGGATTTGAAAAGCCATAGGAACTGAAAGTGTCTGCAAAGTACAATCCCCACAAGGGCTCTCTCGAGAGCGGGTCAGGATTTGGCTCAGTGCTGCTTAAGTGAGCACCTGGGCATTGCCAAAGGGTCTGAATCATTCAGAACTATGACTCATAAGGAATTATGAATTACTAGAAAGTCATCATGTGGACTGTTATTTTGTAGTGCCAGGAACACAAGGAGGGCCACCCAGAAGAGGAAGTGCAGGATATCATGTCTGGCCAAACATGAGGTGACGTGTGTGTGCCAAGCGTGTGCAGGTCTGAACATATCTATCATTCTATCTGTGTTTAGGACAACTGTGTATTGGGAACTTTGTACATATTAGAAAGGTGCATCACACCAGTCTTGTGACATGTGGCCTTGTTCCTCACACCTGTGGGAAAGACCCACAACCATCCCCTGTACAGATGGCCGAGACAGTGGTAGCTGCTGCTGCTGCTGTGTGCTTCACTGAGGTGGGGTTGTTTTGTTTTTAACAAAAATTGATGAATGAGAGATGTTAGGTAGGATTTTGTGCTTCCATAACAGTGAATGAGGCCTGGACAGGGCTTATTTCTGGGGTGCTCTGGCATGCAGGTCACACCCTAGGCTCAGGGAGAAGTGATTTCTCCTGCTTACCCACCTGTCCAGCTGTCACCCCTGGCAGTGACTTGTTGAGGGCCTGCCAGGGCTGCTTTGAGGACTTCCCAGGCATTTTGTTTGTGTTCTAAAATAGCCCAGAGTAATTTGGCAGGGACAGCTGCAGGAATGTGGCTCACCACCCAGTCCAGGGTGGAAGTGGGAACCGGTGCCTCGCCCGACACGCAGCTCCAGCCTTTCCCTGCAACACACATCTAATTGAAAATGTTTTAAAGCACCCATAGCTGGCAGCTTGACTGGGGCTGGTGGGTGGCCAGAAGAGAGAGGATCCTGCTGGGTGAGGACAGAGAGCGTCACCCTGCAACAGGGCCTGCCTGCCTGCTGTCCCCTCTGAGGACCACTGTTTGGGCTGAGCTGTGGAGAGGATCCTGGATGGACCGTGGACAGTTTAAGGTGTGAAATGTCTTGGGGGAAGAAAGCCAGCTGGTGTATTCTCTGAGAAGCAAGAAACAGAAACAAAGCCACCTAATTGCTACACAGAGGAATCTGCTAGGCAACATTCTTAGCTGGCTCCCCAGCGCGGGCGGATTGATGGTCCTCCATCAGGAACCCAGGTCGCTGGGGTGGGGTAGGTATGTTGTGTGCAAACAATTATGTGTGTCCTTCCCCAAATCCTGGTGATCTTTTTCTGGATATTTTCTTTTTAGCTGGAAGAATACTCAAGCTGGCTTGCACTCGACCACATGATAGCTGTGTGATCTTGGCCAAATGACCTTGATAGCTGTGTGGCTTTGGTCAAGTGACCTATCCCCTTTGCATTTCTTCTCTTTTTTAAAGTTTTTCTACTTGAGCAATTTTTTTTTCTGCCTCCAGGTCCCAAAGGTTGTCTCATATATATTCTAGAAGTTTGATAGTTTTAGGCTTTATACCATTTCTATGTGTGCCTCAGTTTCTTGATCTGCAAAATGAGGATAATAGTACCTATTTCTTTGGACCCTCTTAGAATGATTTGAGTTATTACATATGTAGTCCTAGAATAGTACTTTGCATACAGTGTGATTATTGTACATGAAATTTCACTGTGGTAAAGTCACTTCAACTCCCCTGGTCTAGTTCCACGGGCCTGATGCTATCTGAATCAGTAGGACCACTAAACTGTGGGCTGGTCGAGTGCAGGAGGGGTCCTCTTGGCCTGTGTCTCTGAGCTTGGTGCCTTGCCTGGCTTGAAGCACATACTTAGTTCATTTGGAGTGATAAGGATGATGTGTGATCTTACGCTGCTGACCTCTGGCCTCAGGCACATCAGAATCCCCTGGGAAGTCAGGCAAATCTCCTACTTTCAAAGATGCTGATCAGGAATAGAGTGAGCTGTGGTCTCCGCAGTCTGGAAAGGATTTCAGGGGGCGTCAGTAGAAGCTTGGACTTGGGAAAAGGAAGTCCCATGGTGATTGCTTCTGAGAGCAACTTGCCTTTGTGCCTCCTGCTTAAGTCTGTGTCCAGGACAGCATGGGTGAGTGGGGATTCACATGGGAGCCCTTGAACTCACTATGATCAACCCAGAAGATCCAAGCCTTCCAAGGCACCAAGGATGCAAGTGAATGTTTGAATCAAATTGAACATAGAACTCCTTGGCAAGGGGTGGTAAGGTCTGCCATCTTAGAAATGCAAGAAGCCACTGGAAAGACGGAGCCATGTCTCACTGGTCCATCAGAGTCTGCCCCAGCAAGGCTTCACCACAGCTCCAGGCTGGGCTGGCCCACACTGCTTGCTCCACCTCCTTGAAGATCCTCCTTCTCAAGTTCCCGCAAACAGAGCATTCGTTGGAGTTTCCTTGAGGTTTAAAATGTGGCCTTTGGCAAGGAGCTGTTCACAGAAACTAAACAGGGCCATGGAGAAGACTCTGTGGAGTTGAGTGGGGAGGAATGTGCTTTTCTAGAGCAGTGTTTAAAGATGCAGCTGGGATTTGTTTCTTAGCAACAGGGCTCATCCAAAGCACACTGGCAGTGTCAGAACACCCGACAATGCTGGATGCCCGCAAGCACCATGTAAAAATAATAATAATAAAAAAAGAAAGTACTGAACAGGAGCCAGGGGCTGAGCACAACTCCTCCAACAGGTGGGAAACTCAGAGCCACGGACAGACAGATGTAGATGCTATGGGGTGAGTCTAGAGCACCAGGTCTGGCCACACTCTGCCCTCCTTCTTCTGTTTGTCCATCTGTCCGCCCGTCCCTTCCTCCCTCCCTCTTTCCCCCATTCTTCCCACACACAGGAGCTTCCCTCTCTTCCTCCCTCCCTCCCTCCCTCCGTCCCTCCCTCCCTCCCTCTCTCTCTTCCTCCCTCCCTCTCTCTCTTCGTCCCTCCCTCTCTCTCTTCCTCCCTCCCTCTCTCTCTTCCTCCCTCCCTCCCTCCCTCACACAGGATATCCCTTCTCTCTGTGAACATTAATAAGCCTGCCTCTCCTCCAGCCTCATCTTTCCCAGCCCCCGAGGCCCATTCAAAGGGCCTTTGAGCCCGTTAGCCTGAAGACAGGGGAGCAGTTAGGAACCCACAGTCATTTTCTTAGCTCCATTTTGCACCATCAGATCCCTTTAAGGTCGAGTCATTCTCAGAACAACAGCGTTGTTTAAAAATACATTTTAAAAATATATCTATTAGGTTGGCTTCTCAAAACGCCCCAGTGATATCAACAAGCAATTTTCAGTGCCAGTGTTAAGCACGAAGCCCCAGCCCCGGGAGTAGTGACAAGTGTAATGTGAAGTAGTGGCTTGAGGGTGCTCTGAGGCTGTGTCGCTGTCATGGGAGTGCATCAACTCTGTCCAGGCAAAAGCCCAGCCTGCTGTGTGCCCTCACAGCAGGAAGAGATGCTTCAGGCAAGGCAGAGGTTAGTGGCAATTGAGGGATTTTTTTTTCTGTGTCACATTGTAGATCGTGGCTGTGTGCACCAGGCTACCCCCTTATAGCTATTTCCTGTCTCCATCCTCTTCTTTCCATGTCCTGGAAACCTGTGCTTCTCGCACACCTGCACTGTTGTGTACAGACAGACAGACAGGAGCAGCAAGGCAGACACAATAGATGGAATCGAGTGAGGACTATTTCAGCTTCTGTAAGGACTTGTCAGGGTGCCATTCAGTAAGCCCCGTGTTATTCTTCACAAAGAGAATTCACAGCGCAGGCTTTCTCAGGTCAAGGCCACCGAAAAGTCATTTGAACTTGAAAAATATGAGAGCTCTTGGAGAGCTCTTTGAAAAAATTTTTTTTCAGCTTGATCCCCACCCCACCCCACTCCACCCCATTAAATCTACTCACTTATTTAACAATTTTGATATGCACCTATTAAGTGTCTAAAATGTAGAAGGTTCTCGACTATATCTAGGGTCTACAAGGATATTCTTAGGAAGCTGAGCTTCGGTGGACACCAGGGAACCTAAGATGGGACCATGACCACAAAGGCTCATGCTGAAGGGACCAGTGAGTCTAAGTCTCTCACTTCATAGATACAGACACTGAAGCTCACAGGTAGGAATGACAGATTTCTCAGGGAACTATTTGATTAGCATCCTTTTGGCCAGGAGCCCTTTGAAATCTACTGAGGAGCCAGGACATCTGAACGTCGTCCTCAGGATGCATCTGAGCTGGTGATGCGGCAGGCAGGGCTTCTGATTCCCAGAGGGTGTGGATGTCAGCTTTCTCAGTGAGGAAGCGGACTGTGGGAGTAAGGCACAGGGGACAAGCAAATAGAGCAGGTGTGGACAAACCCTCCCGCCCAGTGACAGTTCTGAACAGTGCCAAGATATTGTCCAACAGCAGGGTGACTTTGCAGGCTCCGTCAAGTATCCAGGCTCCCCACCAAGAGTTGCCAGACTTCCCAGGGGCTCTAAGCTGGACAGCTCCTAGCTGATCAGGATAGGGTGGCTGAGTGACCATGAAGAGCTTGGATAGAGAGGGTGAGAGGACTGGCAGGCAGGCAGCCAGCCCTTGTTTCTATAGCGCCTGCCAGGGAGACATGAGAGAGCCTTTTGGTGTTGGCCAAAGTACCAGATTCCCCATGCCATGGCATTTCCAAGAGGTGGGGGTGGGGGGCAGGGAGTGGGGGGAGAGAAAGAAATAGCATTTAAAACAACAACGACAACACAAAACAAAAAAGCCACCAGTCATTTCTACAGAGACTGTGTGCTCTGCCCAGCCTCTTGTGTCCCAGCCCTTTGGCTCCCTAGGACCGAAAATGTTAAAGGAAATTGTGCTGGATTCATGCTCCGCCCTCTCAGCTGTTGCTTCTTGCCCTAATAGGAAACATCTCAGCAAGTTCTCCCCAGGGCCTGCTGTGGCATCTGGCTGGGCTGGTGCCTGTCTGGGGCTGCTATCTCCATCCCTTCCCTGCTTGCTTGGATTGCTAGAAAGAGAAGCCCTTGGCCTGGCTTACAAGCCCCTTTATGTTGCCTCTTCCTGGCAAGTTCTGCAGCGTCCGTGGCAGAGCCTTCCCTCGGACTCAGTGGGCAGGAATAAGGCTGTTCTGTAGATAGACTGATGGCTGTCTTAGTCCAGGTCTCAGAAGAAAGAGAGATGGTGATCTGTGGGGCTGCTGGCTTAGAAACCGCAGGAGCTGGGGGGAGTCCATGTGTTTGTGAGACACAACTGGGGCCAGGGGAGGGCATGTATTAGGGGCATAGTCGGGGTAGGAACTAGGAGGGACTCTCAGGCTTGGAGAACTGTTGTGGGTTAACAGTCCCAGTTGCAGTGTTCATGCAAACCCTTCTCAGGGGCCTCTGTAATCAGCTTGCTACTCACACCAGGAAAGATGCTGCCTGTGCCCTGGACTACTCGACGCCTGACCCTACCTGCCCTGGGGGGTTGGAGGTGAGGTGGCGTAGAGTCAATGACACAGACTCTGGGAGCAAGTGAGAAACTGCAGCAAGCTCATCTGAGTGCTGCTGCAAGCTCCTTTAATACCCTCCACCTGAGCTCCATTCATCCCAAGAAAGCATCTCTTCTGAACAGCAGTTCCTGATTGGCTGGCATTCTCTGCACGAACAATCCTTGGTCTCTCAGGCAGTTCTCAATTAGGTCCTCCTGTGGGAGATGCTTTTATGGCTGCGCCCCTGGCATTTACATAGAGGTGCCCCCCCCTTATTCCGGCTACAGAAAGGACTGTTCCTTGTGTGCCAAAAGTTGAACTAATGAATCCCTACCCCAAGAGAAATTTAGTCTAATTGAGATTATACCTCTTTTATGAAAGACCTACCTCTCCCTGGAGTAGCCAGGGAGCAGTGAGTTGATGGGCATCCAAAGGCCTGGGTCAGCCAGCTTCCTGTTGCTATAAGAAACATCCTAGATAAAACTGGCTTGTACAGAAGAATGGTCATTTATTTAGGGTTCATAAATTCAGCCTATGGTCAGTTGGCCCATGGCTCTGGTCCTGGGGCACAACACTGTGGTAGGAGCCTGCTTCAGAACAAAAGTAGTCACCTCTTGGTTAGGAAGGAAAAACCAAGAGAGAACAGACGGCAGCCCCCTGCCCCCAATTCCCTTCGAAGGCGTGTCCCTGATGACACAGGGCCCTATTTGTTAAAGGTTCTACTACTTCCAGGAACAACAAGCTGGGGACCAAACCTTCAACACATGGGCCTTTGGAGGGAATTCAAAAGCTAAACTAGCAGGGTGTTTTTTAAAAAGTTGTGCTAAGTTGGTGGATATAACATAAATTTTACCAGCTTAACTAATTCTAAAAAATTTTGTGGTGTGCATGTGCGTGTGTGTGTGTGTGTGTGTATTGTCAGTTTTCTCCTTCCATCTTTATGTGTGTTCCCCAGGTTGAACTTGGGCACCCCACTGTCCTCCTCCACCCCAGCTCTGGTCATATACAGCAAGCTCCCTTACCGACTGAGTCATCTCTCCAGTCCTAACGTAACCATTTTTTAAGTGCACAGCTTCGTTGCATTAAGCACATTCACACTTGTGTAACCGTCACTGCCAACCACCTCCAGAACAGTTGCATCTTCCAGAACAGCATGTCTGTAGCCCTTGAGCTGCAGCTGTGCACCCCACCCCCACCCCTTGCAGCCCTTGGCGGCTACCTGAGAACAGGGCGGCAGAGTCCGGCAGCTGCCTTCTGTGTGCCTCCTCGATGATGCTCTGGAAATGTCTTCTTCATGAGCTCCTGTTGAATGTATTGCATTGCTGTCTGCATTATAAGTGGAAGCAGGCTTTGCCTTGTTTCTTAGGTAGCCATAGCTTCATGCTTTCCAGATGCCCCCTGCTCTTCTAGGCACCCAGAGCCTCCTTTAGTGCACATAACCACATGAAGAGGTACAGGGTATTGCTCTCATTTTCAGGAAGAAGGGCAAAATGGTTGAGTAACCTGTCCAAGGTCACACGGAGAGGTTATGTGACTTGTCCAAGGTTACATAGGTAGTGTGTGGCAGAGCCAGGTTCAAAACCAAGCAGGTCATTCTTGCAGCCCATGCAGGGGATAGAGTGCCACTTCCTGGGATTGATTTTTAGCCAGGGACTGTCCTCGCTGTGGCCAGGTACACTGATGTCAGCAAATAAGAGAACAGAAAGCAAACCAGGCATCAGAAAGGGCTCCAGACCACAGGGAAGCCTGGAGATAAGACCAGGTTGTCTCACGAACAAGGAGGGCTCTCTCCACCGGCCCTCAGTTCCACACTATCAATGTTAACACACACAAACACAGGCATTTACACACAGGACACACATATACACACAAGCACACATGTATACACACAGGCACATGCATACAGAAACAGGCACACACTAAGAATTACTTAATGGCTGGATGATCTTTTTTACTTGTTTGTTTGTTTGAAGCAGGATCTCTCACTACATAGCCTTACTGTCCTGGAACTCACTGTGTAGACTAGTCCAGCCTCCAACTCATAAGACATCTGGCTGCCTCTGCCTCCTGAGTACAGGGATTAAAGATGTGCACCACCAAGCCTGGCTGGTTAGACAAACTTAATGAAAAACTTCCTTAGCTTCCAGGAAGGAAACTGAGGGTGCCTCTGGAACCCCAGGGCAGTTTGTCACCAGTGGAGCAGGAACAACCACAACTTAATCTGGTTATTGTGAGCACAGTGAGATCATGGCTGCTTGTCGGCTTCCCAGAATGCCTTAGCATCTTCAGCTTGTCTCAGTATCATGGCCGTATGTGCTTCAAATGTCTTTCTTCCTTTTGGTAGAACCCAGGGGTTTACGCATGTTCACTGAGTTCATCAAGTTCCTTTCTCAGTTATTTTCACAAACAATAGTCTTAAATGCTCTCCTAGCAACTCAGTCCCCTTACAAAAAGCCAGCTCTTTCTGACAAGTGCTGAGGACCCACCTCCACTACCTTGGAGTGGCACAGAAGGAGGTGGCCTTGCTCAGGTGTGTGGGGTATAAACATAGCTGCTCAGGGACCCTGCCTTGGAAGTCAGGGCAGATTTCCCTCTTGTTTCTCCTGGTCACAGGTGTTGACTAGACAGGGTAATGAAGCTAGTCTTCCCTCTGCCTGTCCATAGCCCCATGGGGAGGAGGAACTGAGGACCATGGAAAAGGCCTGCAGCTCTGCCTGCTGCTACTGTTGCTGCTAATGCCCTTCTGGGTAGATATGCATATCCTTGAAGGCCACACACCCTGAGTGTTTGTGGTGGTTTGAATATGTTTGGTCTAGGGAGTGGCACTATTAGTACATGTGGCCTTGTTGGAGGAAGTGTGTTACTGTGGGAGTGGGGTTTGAGACTCTTCTCCTAGTCGCCTGGAAGACAGTCTGCTCCTGGCTTCCTTTCGATGAAGATGTGGAACTCTCAGCTCCTCCAGTGCCATGCCTGTGGGGATGCTGCCATGTTTATCGCCTCGATGATGGCCTTTGAGCATTCAGTTCTTGGATAAAAGACACACAACTTTTTTTGTTATAGTAATCCTTAACCAGCACTAGAGCTGAGCAGAGATCTACTCTGTAAGCTATTAGAATCTATTTTCCCATTATTAACACTGAATTATAATTTGCCGTGTTCCGTCTGGGCTGCTCTTTATTCCAAGTGGCCAGTTCTCCAGCCATGCTTCTAAGACTCACCTAACCCATGGCAGCTTCCTTCTCTCCTCCTCCCTCTCCTCATGGTTCTCCTCAGACCCCAAGCCCACCTGTCTCACTTCATCCCAGATATAGGCTGTAGGCATCTTTATTCACCAGTCAGGGGGAACTTGGGTATCTGTGCAGATTCTCTCATCCTTGGGGGCAACCAGGCCTCGGGGCCAATATTTAGCATTACAATACATAGCAAAAGACCCAACCTCAACAGGAACTCAGGTTCTCTTGCATGACAGACAGTTTAGCTGCTGAATCATCCCGTTGGCCCCAACCCTGGGTTTCCTATACCCATGGACACACACCTGCACCAGTGTGTTCCATCTGGTCCATCACACTGCATTACTTTAGGTTCTGCCCCTGAAGCATACGCCATGCTTGCCAGTTCTTTGAGAGGGAAGATTCTGGTCCTAAGCTCATACTGTCCTCTGTCAAATATCTTGGCAACAGGTTGAAAAAAAGACAGCATTAGACACCAGCTCAGTGATATAAGGCAGGGGAGTGGGATGCTGGACTAGCTGGTAGTGGCTCAACATGTCTGACACGGTCTGGAAGGCTCAGGCTTGCTTGCCGATAGCTTTGCTGGGTTTGGAGACTTGATTTAATCGGTGGATTCACTATGTGGTGGCTCTTGTATGACTTTTCCTATGGATATATGAACAAATATCTACTTACCTTCGACAGTGCACTGATGAATGGCCAAAGAAATAATTCCATCCAAGTCCGGTTTTTGAAATGGTGGGCTTATCGGGCTTCCACACAAGAGTGTGGGTGAGGCATTGCTTGCAAGAACATGGAGAGGTGGGGTGCAGGGGGGCTTCAGAAGTTATAACACTGGAAAGTCCCATTGGGCTGGATGACGACCGACCACCTGAAAGCAGCTTGGAAGGAGTCATTCCCTCAGGTAACTTCTGCCCTCTGTTTACTCTAGTGCCTGCCAAGCCCCGGTGCAGCTAGGGGAGGTGCAGGAGGGAGTGGCTGGAGTCTCAGTGAGGGTCCGATGCCAGCCCTGTTTCTGTGAAGAGTGGTACCAAGGGCAATTTTGTTAGTCTCTGTGGGTAATCACAGCCACTCTCTTTTCAAGATTGTGATGGCCATGCTACCCATGGATATAGGATAGTGTTCTATGACCATGACATTACTAGAAAGTGATAGAAACCTGTGGTGGAGGGTATGGATTGGAGGTGGTAGGTCACTGGGGGTGTTCTCTGGAAGAGACCCTTGTCTCTGCCCACCAGCTTCCTGGATACCATGAGTAGTCCTAGGCTACTCCCCTAGGCCTCCCCACTGTGATGCTCTGCTTTCCCATGAGCCCACAGCAATAACACCAAGCAATTGTGGACTCAGACCTCTGAAGGCAGGAACCAAAAGGAACCTCTCTCTGTGTCCCCACTTTATAACACATGCCATCACAATCGGACATCAACTCCAGACACGAGATTGCTTTGTGTGCTAGGCTAGGTGCTAAGAACACAGTGGCGTAAGCAAAATATTGCACGCTCCTCTCAGGGAGGGCAGCTTGCTGGCTCTTAGAGACTGTGTAGGCAGTTAGATAAGCTACATGCAAGGGAGAAACTTAGGGTAGAGTTCTGGGTAGGCAACAGGAGTTGCCAGCCAGGGGACTACTGAGGGTCTCCTGAAGAAGCCACACTGGGCTGAGACAAAGCCAGTGGGAAGTAGGTGTGTGTCTGTCCTCTGAGCAGGGCTCTAGGAAAGTGGGAAGCAATATATCTGTGTGCAAATGCAGAGTCCTGAAGGCCTCTAGGACTCCAGTCAGATGCCACACAACTGCTGGACAGCCACGTGACCTGACACACTTCCTCCTTTCTTCCTTCTTTTCGGCTAGCATCTACCTAGAGATACCCAATGGAGCTATCTATTGCTGCCCTAAATTCCATGGTGTGAACATTTTCAAAATTCTGGGTGTCAGAAATTTGAGCATG
This sequence comes from Mus musculus, assembly GCF_000001635.26. Taxonomy (NCBI): domain Eukaryota; kingdom Metazoa; phylum Chordata; class Mammalia; order Rodentia; family Muridae; genus Mus; species Mus musculus. Next base: position 180,452,768 of record NC_000067.6, on the reverse strand, counting down.
AGGGCATGGTGCGGGATGACTTGGTGGCAGGGTTAGTACACTCATCAGGAAGTGTCCTCTCTTCCACGTGTGCTGGGTGGTACTGACTTGGGTTGTCACAAGACCTCTCAAATCTCATGAGGGCTAGTGTGCATCTTCACAGCATGGCATCAGGGTTGCGAAAGGTACTAGCTTTCTGAGGCAGGAAAATAGCCTGTCTCTTCCATCCCTTTCTGTTGGTGGCAGTCAGAGGGCAGCTTCAACAAAATTGCCCATCTTCACAGCTAATAACCTTACTGGCCAAGACTGACTATCCATAAGAAGTGTCAATGAATCTGGCACCATGTTTTAAGATATTAATACCTCACTTGGGAAAAAAAAGTTAAGGAAGATGAAACATGAATAGTTTCTGTGCTAGCTTTTCTGATAGGCTTCCTCTTTGAGTGTGAGCTTCGCTGATACACAGCATCATTTAGCTCCCTCTCTATAACCCAGGATGCCTTAGGTTTTTCTCAGGGACCTACCTATGCTTGCTTTGTGCAGACAGGCATTGTAGGTAAAGCTGAGCCACATCTAGCTTGGAGGACAGGCTTCATTACTTAAAATTATAGTCACATTCTTCCATGCTAAAGGTTGATTTAGCATTTTTGTGACTCACAGACTCTGGTCTGCGTAGCTCTCAGGAGTCCAGGTTGGAATGCTAGAGCAGACACGCTCTTCTCTAGACATGTAGTATTTGGATGTGAAAACTGGAACTTTGGCAATTGCTTCGCCACCATGAGGGATGTTGGCCCTGTGAAAAGCACAGAATTGTGGAACAGTGATGGAAAGCACTAGGTTTATAATGAGATATTGGACCAAGGGATTGAACCAACCCTGAATGACTGTTAATAATAAGAAAACAACCCATTGCTAAGCACTTAGCTTGCTACAGGCACTTTAAGTGTATAATCCCTCTTAGTCCCTTGCTCTATCTGCCTGGGTATTATTCTTCTCCACATCTTTCCAGGGAGAAAACCAGCCCTGTAAGATTTGGTGGAGTGAAGACAGGGGCTTGCCCATGCTCACACAGCCAGTGAATGCTGAAGTCAGCAGTAAAACTTATAACCACCACCCCATCTGTCTTTCTGGGCTTTCCCAGTAATTCACTGGAAAATTAAACCCATTTCAGTTGGTTATGTTCAAAATAAGGGTCCCTGAGGGGGAACCCTTCCCTATAGTATGGGATACTCTGGTGTTGTGAGCAACAATTCCATTTCATGAGTCTTTCCTATGAGCCCTGGCAGGAAACTGCCCTGGACACTGGGATATACGTGGGCTACCCTCTAGGGCACCGTGCCTGGAAAGAGCGAGGCAAGCCTGAGGGAGTCATCAGTCAGAGGAAGAACACCTGAGCCTGGGCTGCACTCTGCACTGCTTCTGCCCTTTCTCTCTCTCCCTGGTCCTCAGGAGGCTGAACAGCCAGCTCAGCTGAGTCACCTTCCTCTTTTGTTAAGTGAATAGAATCCTTAGAATCCCTGCATTGGGTGCACAAGCCTGGTGACCTGGATGCTGCAGGGCAGGGGATGCTGCAGGGCAGGGGATGCTGCAGGGCAGGGGATGCTGCAGGGCAGGGGATGCTCCAGGTCAGGGGATGCTCCAGGTCAGGGGATGCTCCAGGACAGGGGATGCTCCAGGTCAGGGGATGCTCCAGGGCAGGGGATGCTCCAGGGCAGGGGATGCTCTAGGGCAGGGGATGCTCTAGGTCAGGGGATGCTCCAGGTCAGGGGATGCTCCTGGGCAGAGGATGCTCCAGGGCATGGGGTGTTCCTGGGCAGGGGATGTTGCTGGTTAGGGGGTGTTCTTCAAAGCTCTGGGTTCTTAGTGGTGCTTGGAGTCCTTTTCAGGACCCCTGTGATTTTCTGTCAGGTGTCTGTGTTTCACCTGTCTTCTCACTTGCTTGGCTGTTACAGCTCCTTCTCTGTAGCCAGGAAGATGCATACCAGTGCGGGACATCTTTGTAAAGCTGAATCTCAACAGGTGCTTGCAACTTTTTTTTTTAATTTTCTAAAAAGAGTATTTGTTTTGGGGAAAAAAAAAGAAAAGAAGCCTCAGCCGTCCTTCCACAGTAAAGGCAGTTTTCCGCTTTGTTTAATACATGCCTGTCCCTGTCCACATGCATAAATATTTAAAAATAATCTCCTCGCACAGTATGTGGTCTATTTTTATAATCTCGCTTAAAAGGACTTTCCCATCTCTCTGTGTAGCCACGATCAGACTTCTCCAAGCTGCATAAAACTTCGACATATGGAGGAAACCAAGCTTCAGTCTTCGTGAAACGGACCCCACGAACTTAGCAGTTAAAGTAATTTTTAAAAAGGGTCCGGGAAAATAGCACCTGGATAGGATGCTTGTTGCACAAGCGTGAGGATCGGTTTTGTTTCCTCAACCTCACACTCACAGAAAAGCCATGTGCAGCCGCACACCTCTCCAACCCCAGTGCTGGGCAAAGACGGGTGGATGCTCGGGGCTACTGGCTCACCGTCTGGCTGAAATGGTAAACTCTAGATTCAATGAGGGGTCCTGCGTCAAAAAAAAGATCGTGTGCGACAGAGGGAGACACCCAGTCAACCTCCTGTCACACTTGGGGTCTCACAGCCCATCTGTGGGTTTGGACCCTGGCATTCCAGTGCCTGACTCAGTACTCTGTAACATTGCATTCTGTGGCTCTCTCTCTCTCTCTCTCTCTCTCTCTCTCTCGATACCCTGTGAGGCTCTTGATAGCCAGGATGCTGGCCTTCTGAAACAGCATCCATAGTTTTGCCCTTTTCTTGGTCCCCAGAAGATGCTATATAAATGTTAGCTGAATCCACATGGGGGCTGGCATGAGCTGAGTCTGGTTTTTAGGCAAAGGCAATTCTCGTTTGGGCAGCGGTAAACCACCAACTGTTGTCTCTCACATCTCTGCTGGCTGCAAGTCAGAGAGCAACAAGCTGCAGTGCCTGTGAGCTCAGGAGGACCCCTTCCTGTTTCTGTTCATAGACAGGAGGCCCAGAGGATCCTGGGGGCTTGTGTGGGGCTCTCTGTCCCCTGTGAGGTCCTGCATCCATCATGGGCAGCAATATGAGCACCTCAGCAAAACCCAGTCATCTCCTAAAGACCTGAGTGCTGATAATACCATCAGATTGGAGAGCAAGGTCACAACGCAAACCTGGGGACAAGGGCACAAGCATTCATCACTGGGAAGCAACTTCACACCTGGGATTGCATCTTCCGGGTCTGGTGTTGAAGTCTGAGATGTTGAGTTGAGTTCTGTTATGATCTGTCATGTGTCAGCTGTGTCCCCCCCCCCCCCAAGCCTCTGCTGTGACCAGAGGAAAGGCCTCAGGGCACACTGCTCTTTTATCTTGGAGTGTGTGACCACTATTTCAGACACCCAAAGACAGTTCCTTCCAGTTTGCCTAGAGATCAGCCACATCTAACCTTGAACTCCCGTAGTGTCTGACAACGCTGGCTTGCAAATGCTCCCTCTTGGGTGGTGGGGACCCAGGGCCCCTGCTCCTTCTAGAGTTGATAAGCAAATTAATACTTAATAGGCATTTCATAATGTTACTTATCAGGCAATTGAATGAATCTCAGCCACCAGCCCACATATCTTAGTCTAACCCAGCTGTCAAGGACTGCTGTTAAGGAAAAAGACAGGCCTAGGCTCCATTTTCAGCATCTCTAGTGCTCATGGGAGAACTGGACTTCATCAGCATCCTTCATGTCCTTGGTCACAGAAAGGCTCCTGGCAGCTGCCAGCCTGGGTAAGGCCCCTCTCTGCTTTTAATCTCACTGCCTCTCCATCCGTGGAAATGTCATCTGGCCAGGTTATAAATTCTTAGGCAATGGAAGCTGCCTCCTCCTTTTCGGCAAATGTCACTGCTGATGCATCCCCCACTCTTTCACCTACCTGACTGTCCTCAGTGAGAGACATGCTGGATAGGGATGAGAGCAGAGCTGGGTGCTTTGGGGACTTCACACTGCTTTACCCCTCCTGCCCATGCCCTGAGCCCTCTCCCCACGTGTCCTGTGGTGCTGGAGCCCAGGATCTGTGAGGAGCAAGACTCAGTGCTAAAGGACTAAGACACTCTGTGGGGTTAAACTTCTGCCCATGCCTAATATCCCAGAGAGACCCTCAGGGAGACCTCAGGTGTGTGGCTCTGCTCGGCAGCTCCTCAGCTCCCCACGGTCCCTCCAGGTCCAGAGATGGAGCAGGAAGGGAGGTTGACGGTAGAGATTTGCTAAGCTCAGGGCAGCTGATGCAATGCCAGATGCCATTAAAATTAATGACCAGTTCCAGCTGACTTGGTCTCCAGCGGGACAATCACCCTTAAGTCAAGGTGGAGGCATTGAGAAGGGTGAGGTGGGGGCTGGTCTCATCTCCACAGTCCTTGTCCTCAGGAAGGAAGGTCAGTAGGAGGAGAGCTCCAGTAGGCATACTGAGATGAGTGGTGTCAGGGGATGCTGATGCCCGCATGAGGGTGTGGTATCTCTATGAGGACATCAGTGCTCTTTTTGCAAAACTGAAAGCTAACCATAGGCCCTTCCTACCACTGGTCCAGGTTGTAGGTATCAAACGTATTGGTGATTTTGTTCTGAAGAACCTTGACGTTGTCGAGATGATGATGTAAGGCCTACCCATGCTTACCTCACTATACACACACTGACTTTCTATGACATGGTCTTGAAAGTTCCTTGCTAGCCAGGATGTGAAGCTGTGGACCCAGGCTGGTTCTATGAAGTGCTCTCTGGGTGAACGAAATGACTCAGTGCAGTTCTCCATAGAAGACACAGCTGTTCTCTAGGCTGCTGCTAGCCTTGGGACCCAGGGTCTTGACCATGCTAAGCAGGCATTCCACTATAAACCCACATGCCAATCCCAGTTGGGTCCTCCAGGTCTGCCTCTGCCCTGTCAAGCACAGCTTTCTTCTCAGATAGTGCTCCAGGGTGACTGTCCTGAGAAGCTAACAGGCTATGGCCAGAGAGGGAGAGGCTGTTAGCTTCTAAGGCCACCCTGAACCTTGTCCCTAGGGTTTTTATTCAGAAATGCTGTCCCCTGTAAATTCTCTTTCCTTTGGGCTTCCCTTGATGACTGGCTAACACAATCTCTCTTTACCTCATTCTGCCCTGAGCACCAGGCTATTGTTCTCAGTGGGGCTTATTTCTCGTGCATGCATTTGTGCATGCGTGTGTGTGTGTGTGTGTGTGTGTGTGTGTGTGTGTATGTGTGTGTGTGTGTGTGTGTCTTGAACTTCCAAATAACTATCCAGTAGGGTCAGGGCTCCCTTACCACCTTCTTTCTGTCCCTCAGAGCTTATTTTCAGAGTCAGGCCTAGAACATGGGCGGCTATGTCCAACCAAGTGATGGAAGTATTTAGCTGTGTCTTCTATGGAACTGCATTAGTCATTCATTACCACCAATACAACTTAACGACTGCAGAACCAGTTGTGGGGCACATCTGGGGTCAGGCCTGATTTACAGCCTAGCACCTAGGAGTGTGTTTTACTGCAGCGACAGAACAGCAGCTTCACTGAAGGGCAGAGGACGGTCCTGCCTTCTCTAAGCTCCAAGAGTCAGCAAGTGCTCTCCCAACCCAAACCCAGCGCCTTCTCCAGCTCCCACGAGATGCACACGAGAAGCCGAACCCTTTTCTAGCTCCCAGGTTCTATTCTTGTAAGCACTGCCACCCCCTCTTCTAGAGGGGTGACTGCGTGGCTCACTTCTGCCTCTTCTCAATCCTGACAGAAGTGGGGGAGGGGACGGAAGGCAAGTTCTGGGAACTCTGTCCAGAGAGTCCTTTGGGGACTTCCATGGGTTGCAAGAGGGGAGTAGAGGGTTATTCCTCTTCCCATTGCCTGCCTCAGACCTGCATCCCGAGTTCCTTGGGGGAGGTGGCCACAGACACCTCATCAGGTGGAACGGTAGCCAGAGGGATTGTGTGGCATGGCATGTATTTGTTGTGACTCTGTGGGAAGGCCTTCCTCAGGTTGCTCCCACCCACCCATCTCTGTCACAGCCACGGTAGGATGTGTGGAACACATGCCCAGGCCTACACTCCAGGTGCTATGTAGCACAAACTTCAGTGCTTGGTGGTAGTGGGTTATCATTTTGCTGTGCCAGTTGATGTGGTCACCTCTGGAAGCAGCATGGCCAAGACCTGGGCCCTGGAGCAGCATTAACCTGCATCGTATTAAAAAGGCCAGAACCATGGGCACTTGAGTTATTGATAAGGTTGAGTTCTCTATGTGTGCGTGTCTGTCTGTCTGTCTGTCTGTCTGTCTGTCTCTGAGCCTCTGGATCTCTCTACCTCTCTCTCATGCTTGTGCATATGGAGGCCAAGGGAAAAGGACAGGCGCCCTGCATGTTCTTCACACTAAACCTGAGGCTCAGTGTTCTAGGCTGGCTGGCCAGGAAGCACCTGGGATCTGCTTGTCCTTATCCCTGTCACCCCAGCCCCACAACTCTGGAATTGTGTCTGCCAGGGATCTAGGGATTCCAGCTTGGGTCCTCTCGCTTGTGAGCAGGAGGTGCTCTTACCCTCTCAGCCATCTCCACAGTCTGGTTGGACAGTTGTCTGATGTTGTGTCTCTGCACCCCGAGTACTCTCAAGCTTAGTGGTGCATCCGCATCACCTGGGGGAGTGTTTGTTTCCTGTTTATTTTTGGTGTCGAGGATGGAACCCAGGTCTTCATGCACGATACTCAGCCATATCCTAGCCTCTGTCTCGTGCTTTTAAGCAAGCAGTTCCCCAGGGTCATCCCTGCGCTTTCAGTGAGAGATTGAGGCAGAGCTTGGTGGCCTGGGCTATAGAGCATACCCTGTAGGGGATGAATCCCTACTTTAGAGGTTTCCTCGGCAGGAAGAAAGAAGGGAGGCCACAGTTACAGAGGTAGATGGTCAACAAGAACCCACAGTGACTGACAATGAAGGACGAAGGTGGAGTGATTCACGGCTATATGATTATCACGACGTACAAGGCTTTCCGCCTAACATGGTAGCACACACCTGTAATTCCAGCACTTGTGAGGCAGACATGGGGAGGAGTCAGGGTAGGCCTGGCTACATGAGACTATCTAAAAAAAAAAAAAAAAAGTCTTCTCCATTTTGTGTGTGTTGGGGAGTTAGTTGCATCCGTCCAGATACATGCTTGCAAGACTGTGTGCTTATGGAGAGGCCAGCCACGAAGGCTGGCGGCCTGAGTTGGATTTCTGGATTTTACTTGGTAGGAGAGAATGGATTTCTCGCACACTGTCCTTTGATGTCTATACGCATGCAGAGGCACGTGCTTCTCCCTCTAATAAATAAATAAATTAAATAAAAAGAAAAGGCAGCGTAGGTAGAGAGAGGGTAGCGTGTGTTCAGCACACTGTAATGGCATCTGTGTTACTCTCGCCTTAATATTTCTCCCCCACACATCCGGTTCCTCTCCCACCATCTCTTTACATCTGCAGGGCTCTCTTGTATAACGCTGTCAGCCTGTGTTCCTCTCTCTCCTCTTCCATACACACGATGCTTCAACAGCAGCAAAGGACGGTGCCATGTGCCCTGTACTAAAGTCCCCTGTGTCCTTGTCACTTCTCAAGGGTTGCAGGGTCACAGAAAGGCACACTCTTCTTCCAGTGCTGCTCAAACCCAACAGCCCTGCCGAGAGCGACTCACTCTCTTAATTTTCCTTTCCCATGACATACATTTCTTTCTTGCTCAAAGCTTCCTTGGGGCTCTGATTTCTGCAGGTTAGGTAGAGCCATGCCCCAGTCTTCACCTTCACCCCATCCGCTTACCCGTGTCACTCAGCTCCAGTGCTGTCTAAGCTCACACCTCTCCCTTACCAGGTAAAGTGGGTCTCCTGCCCCAGGTCATTCCCCATTCCTTCTGCAACTCTGCCAAGCTGTTAACCTTCCCGATGGACTGTGAGTCTCTCTGTAGCACAGCAGGCACCAAGGGCAGGGCTGAGTTAGTGCCTGAGGCAACTAACATGGACTTGCAAGGGAGTAATCCCCCTGCCTCATGCATCCAGAAAGGAGAGCCCTTAGCCACAGTGTGCCCTTGCTAGACTATCCTTTCTGTGAGGACAAGAGTTTGGTCCTGCAGTTCCCATAGTACTGCCATGCGCTGTGCTGGTGTGGTCCAGGCCAGCTTCCTGGTTGACACACTCCAGTGACTTTCTTTATTCCTTGGGATGGAGCAGGGGAGCTTGTTTGACAAGATTTCTGGGCACTTCAGGCGTTCAAGGCTGTTGGGGAACCTGGTCGCTGTGTCTGTAACAAGTGCTGCTGCTGCTGGTGTAAGGTCTGAAGAGACTCTGAAGAGGCAGGGTTGTTCCTTTAATCACTGCAAACCACCTGCTGTGTGAGCCTTGCTAGTGGTCTGAGAGGAAAAGAGGTGATGGGGTGGGGCCTTCACTGGGGTGGCAGGTGAGATGAGGAGGAGGGCAGGGGTAAGAAATCAGCAGCAGGACTCCCAGGGCAGGCCAGAGTAAGGCCTGTAGCCTGAGAGTCGGAGCCATCAAGCCGGGAAATGGGGCTGGAGACCAAGTTCAGTGAATGGGCAACCTCAGTGCCTTCAAGGGCAGGAACTGAGAGAATTGGGGTCGTGAGAATGGTTACCAGTCTATGGCTCAACTTCCCAAAAGTCTCGATTTAGATCCTGGTCTGCCTTCGACAAGGTCATTGGCCTCTGGGGCCAGTGTGGGCTCAGTTGTGGTTGTGAGCCTGGACAACAATCTTACTTTCCGAGTCTCTATGTAAGCCAGGATGGAAGGCTCAGGACCGGCCCCCAAACCTGTGAGTGTGTGAATTTACCCAATGACAGGGAGTCTGAGACACCATGAAGCAGGGGATCGTGAGAGATGAGATTATCCAAGTGTGTCCTCACATTAGGCAGGCACGAGGGCCAGGGTTCAGGGATGGGAGAACAGCAGGTCAAGGATTGGATGCTATGCCTCTGGCTCTTGCCACGGAGCAAGGGGCTGTGAGCCAATACCATAGGCAGCCTCTAGAAGCTGGGGCAACAGGAAATGGTTTCCCTATACTAGTCTAATAGCCCCATTCAGACTGCCCTGACCTCCAAAGCAGAGGAAGGATGTGTTTGTGTGGTGGAGGCCATTAAGCTGTGGTACTTAAAGGGGTAAGACTGTAGAAGTTATGTCCTGATTCTTGGTCCCAGCCTCATGCTCCCAGAAGTAAGACTCATACTCAAAATATATTTTCAAATACCTTGGTCATATAGCTAGACTCTCCTCTGACTAGACCATAGCTTAAATTAATCCATTTACTCTAATCTACATCCTGCCACATGGCTGGTTACCTGGGCTCCAGCACCGTCCATCTGTACTTGTCACATCTTCCCTGGAGAATCTCCTGTGCCTTGCTCTACTCCAGAACTCTTTCTGCCTCCCCAATGTCCCACCTTCTAGTCTACCCTTATCCTATAGGCCATAGGTTTTTAAATTGACAGGTGATGCATCCATACAATACAAAAGATATTATTGATACAGAAGACACTGGTGGGAAGGAAGGGAAGAGAAGAGAAGGGAAGGGAAGAGGAGGGGAGGGGAGGGGAGGGAAGGTGACTGGGGAAAGGGAAAAGAAGGGATCACCTCTCAGATGGCTCTTCCTACTACACCCCTCCCCTGGGGTTGGAGTGGTTGTGGGAACATCAGGGATGCTGAGACTGTCCTTGCTGTAGTCCTGAACTCCATAGGTCCAATAGTCTTGTCCCCTAGCAACCACTACATAGGCTGGGATTGCTTCCTGACTGTCCAGATCTCTGGAATTCCCCCTCTGAGATTGGCTCCTGGGTCACCGTATGACTCTCGTTCTCCAGAAGCCATAGGCATGATGCTAGACCCTGGTAGCTCTGTGTCACATCTCTGTGTGCTATCCTCACTTTGGTGACACACTGTGGCTGGGACCCGAGCAAGAGTGCTGCCCAAGAGATGCAGGACCTACCGGCTCCTCTCCCAGCACTGGTGGCCAAGCAACGGGGGAGGACTGGGTCTTACAGCCTCCTTCTGAAGCTATCCCTTCTGGCCTCTCCCAGGTACATTCGTCTCGGCATTCACTGTGCTGTGTGGGGCACGCACCGACCTCCCGGACAGGCACGTGTGCTGCGTCTTCTGGCTGAATATCGCTGCGGCCCTCATTCAGGTGCTCACGGCCATCGTTATGGTGGGCTGGATCATGAGCATCTTCTGGGGCATGGACATGGTCATCCTTGCCAGTGAGTAATTGTTGGTATTTTCTGAGGGCACAGCGGGCTGGAGCCTGGCCAGGGTGCCAGAACTGTAGAGGAACCTGGGAAGAACAGGAGGCCTACACTTGGTGCAGGACCTCTCGCCCTAAAGGCACTCATATTCTTGAAACAGCTCCTAAGGCCACACCCTAGTGCCATGGCCACCAGCTCCAGAGCATTTTCTCTACCATGCCAGTCCTGCAGGGCGGGTCCCCAAGGGAGGGGTCCTTTCCAGCTAAGACACCACTCACTGCTTTTGCCAACGAAGCAGCCATCTCACTGAAACTGGGTAAGCCTCCTGGCCCATGGTTGTGTGTCTCCATCACAGTTTCTAGAGGAAGAGCAGGGCCATGAACTGTCTTCACCCACAGGAAGCTGTGTAACTATGTCTTACACATAGACCTGTGTGAGTCTTAACAGCGTTACACTACACTCTTTGGCTGCTTGGCGTCAAAGCCTTACACATTCTCACTGTCACTGAAGGTGTTCGTGATTCATCCATTGTTAATGCAAAATCAGTCTATGCACAGACGTGTTTGGTGGAAGCATTTAAAGTTGCAAAATCAAATTTACCAGAGACAAATGATCATTTTAAAAATAACCTGGTGGAATCTTACATCAGACGTCACCTGTCTTAACAGCCGTTTCCCATACCTCCATTCCTGTTCCTACCTCACTGACTGGAGACCTCAGTAACCTAGGCCATGTCTCCTCAGCCACTTTGTTCTTTGTCCCCTGTCCCCATCTGCTGCTCCTCACTGGGTTCACAGGTTAAATTGCCAGTGTAGAAGCAAGCCATACCTGGGGAGGCAGGAGGAAAAGCCAAGATCTGGAGGCCATGGAATGATAAAGAATAGTCTAGAATGATCTAGGACTTACTTAGCCCCAGTAAGAGTTCCTTGGAAAATGCAGGAGCTTTATGCATACACAGTGCTAGGACCAGGGTCAGAGAGACTCATCAAATTACCTCACCAGAAAAAACTCAAGTGTCAGAGCCTGGTGGAATTCAGTGTGGGTGGCCAGGGCACCAGACCTGACAGCAGGTCTTCTGGGAATTTAGAAAGGAAGTCAGTGGGTCAGTGGAGTGTCAGGATGTCCCATAGGTAAAGCTAAGCCCTCAGATGGCAGCCAGCGGGAGGAGGAGCACCAGGCAGAAGTGACGCTCTTCCCCTGTCTGCTGGGGAAGAGCTGTCAGATCAAGGTGGACTGTACAGCTCTGTGACCCGCATCTGATAACCCCTCTACTGGGGCTCACTCGCGGTGCTGGAGAGGGTCAGAACATTGCTTTTAGGAGAGACGTACCACCATTTGTGCCGCCAGCCACTGTGAGTCCCAAAGATAGCACCGAGACTTCCCAGGAGCCACCGGGTCACTTCCTCAGGGACATGTGGGATGTCTGCAGGCGCCAGATCCCATTCCCAGCTAGAAGGCCTGGGAAGGCTGTAGCATCCTTACACTATGGCTTGTCTGCTCCTCAGCCTGGCATTGGAGTGAGCAGTGTTGGGACTTTAGTAAGAGGGCTAATCAGCTTTCTGTTACTATAACAAATGCCTGTGAGAAATCAACTTTCCAAGAAAAATGAGTCACATTAACCTTGAGTTTTAGAGGGCTCAGTCCAGGCTGGATTGGCCTCATTGTTCTGAATTGTGACCACACAGCATTTCATGACAGGACAAAAGCCACCCACTTCGTGCCTGGGAAGGGAAGGAAAGAGAAGATACAAGAGTCTCCATATCCCCTTAAAGGGAATGCCCTATGCAAGCTGAAGACTCACCATTAGAAGAACTTTGTACCCGGGCCTTCAGGGGGATATTCCAGGTCTGCCATGGCAGTGAGGAATGTGCCCGACTGGGTCTCAATACGTGTGTTGGTGCCACATCTGATTCCTGCAGCTTCCTGGTATCTAGAGGCTCTTTGACTTCCAGTGGATTACCAACCATTGAACCTATCGCAGGCAGGACGATCATGTCAAAAAATGAGCTCAGCACCCCAAGGAACACATCTTAAACTTGAGATGTTAAGAGTTGAACCACTCTTAAGTCAGGAATCTTCTGTACCTGTCATTTGTCCCCCTTCATACCCAGGAACAAGGGGTCTAGACCAAAGCTGCTCCCGTTAGACCTAGGTAAGATAACATAAACGCCAAGATGTGCTCCTTCATTGCCTGTCTCCCAGGCTTCGGACTTGTCCAGAACGCTTTGGTCTGGTGTAGGAGTCACAGGATGAGCAGATGTCAGGGTCTCCAGCCCAGGCATTCCTCCTTGTCCTCTCAGCTCCCTTGTGGGTTGGCCAGGCTCTTAGTAGATGGAACATATCCAGGGGTTCTGTCTCAGCACCAAATTTTTCACCATGATTTTTGGAGACTGCAGAAGGATATCAGTCTCTGCCTCCTCTGCCAGATTCCCCCACCAATCTCAACAGCCACTATCTTTTTCTCTTTTTCTAAAAATTGTTCTCACCCTCAAAAGATGAATGCACCACTTCCACGGGATGGGCTGGGGTTGCTCTGAGCAGCCATGTTTGAGAAGGTGTCTTGGAATAGATCCTTAGAAGGGGACAGCTGCAACTGACTTTGTCCCAAGAACACCTGGGTAGAGGCTTACTCCTACTGCATAGCTGAACAAAAAATACAGGCTGGGTTTCACACGGCACCTTTGGGTGCTACCAGAAATACAGTATCAAATAAAAACTTCTGAGAAGATTCCGAGCCTTGGCTGGACATTAGAAGCTCCATCCATATTAATAATGAACAGCAATGCTCATAGCAGCTTGTCTTGGTCAACTGGTCAGTACTTGCCTGGCAGCTCTCTGACTGCTCTTTCTATTACGACATCCATAGCAGACATTGCTAATCACTTGTGGCATTTGTCTCAGCATAAAGCTCTGGGCAGTCATTACCAATTGATCCTAGATGTCTGCAAAATGTTTTCTCTCCTTGGCTCTTTCCCAAAGCATCAGGCTTTGTACGTGTGGGTCCAGTCCATAGGAAGGACTAATCATAAAGACTAGATAAAGCTGGACTGGGACCAAGGTCACCGGAGGATCTTTAGTTTGTCACTTACACCTGCCTTGGCTCTACTTGTCCCTCTTAAATCATTCAGAATGCACCCTGAGAGCATAGGCTGGGATCAGGGAGTAAAGAAAAATGGATAAAGACAGGAGGTGAGCAGGGGTGTGGGCGTGGCTGAAGGGGGCACTGATCAGACAGTGGCAGGGAAACAGGCAGAGTTGGATCCTGGCCATGTGACTCTTCACTGAGAAGGCTAACCACCCCTTGGCTGAAGCCCTGCCTCTGCAGTGTCTTTGGTAGAGCCCCTCCCCATTCTACATGCCCAGTGCTTTGCCTTGTGTTCAGATGTGTTCAGACTGTCTTCTCTCTCCTCTTCCTTCTGCTGCCTTGAATCTCTGCTGCTGCAGTCTCCCAAGGTGAGTCTGTTGGTAGATACACAACCTCTCTCCTGCACAGATATCCCACCTTCTTCAGTGGTTAGTTGTTGGTGGCACTTTTAGCTTTTCTGTGGAAAAGAGTACTTAGCAAACAGCTCCCTAACATCTGCACCATCTTTGATCACTCTCTTGTATTGCTCCTATGCCCCTAATGGGCACTGGATTATCAGCACCCAAGATTGACAGGCATCCATACTACATAGAGAGAGAGACTCAGCTGGGGCTCCTGGTGTTCCCCCTCAGACCAAAGACACTGGATGGAATTGTCCCAGATCAGTATACTCCATTATCTTAGCTCTGTAATCTCACCTAATCAGATTAGCACTGTCTATGCTGACATCAGTGCTCCAACGTTCCCCGGGAGGAATAGGGGTACAGCCGGAGCCAGAGCACTAGTGGATCTGTGTGAGGGCCTGGGTCTCATCTCTGATCCTGAAAAGCAAATATCTCATGATTAGCAACGATGCACTGAAGACTCTGTGGGCTCCAGTCTCATCCTGTCCCAGTTATCCTGCTGGCTGGACCTATGGCAGACAGTTGTTCCCCTCCTGGGCGGCCAATAGCCTTGCCTGTGAACAGTAGATCTTTGCTGCTTCCTGTACCAATAAGGTCCTCATAGAATAGGCAAGGTCTCATGAGTATATTCTGGTCTGGGGCCGTGTTGGACAAATCCTAAATGGAATGTCTCCCTAACCACCTCTCCTCTCCTTCTTCCTTACAGGGTACAAGGATCAGGGTATCCCACAACAGCTGTGAGCCTACAGGACCTGCGGGGGAAGTCCAGGGTCCTGTGAGGGCCACGCCAGGTGGCTCTAGGCACAAGGACCTTCATATATTCTCTTCTGCCATTTCTCAGATTGGGGTAGAAAGGGAGTACTTACAAAATACTATTTATTTTGGGAAGCACACCTGCTTTTCTTAGCAGGCTCCAAGGCTAACTTCTCTCCCTGCTCCAGAGCGCACAGGAGGAACAGGCCCAGAACATCAGACTGGGCTAGAGGCAGGATAGTGCCAGTGCCAGGGATACTGGGCATGCTTATCCAACTACACACTGAATAGGCACCAAGACCTGTCAGGCTGGGCTGCTGTAGGTCACATGCAGGTGATCAGTCACTCTCCTAGGCGTCAGGACTTCACGGAACACTTCCTCTGGGTCCTCACGCCCTGCTTGACCACATGGTTCCCTGTATTTGCTCGGTGGTCTCCCAGGGGCAGTGTCAGGGTGGGGTTGCCAGTGTGGAAAGGCCAGGTGATAGCCTAGTGTGTAAAAAATTCTTAGGTTCCCCCAGGAGTCTGATAACACCCCAGTGTTCGAGTTGTTGGGTGTGACTTTGTGATTTGACTGGGGGTAGTGGGGAGGTGGCACCCACTCTACTTCTGGAATGCTACTGTTAGTATCTGAATGTTTATATGCAAAATGACCAGACCAAGCTATGAATGGCTGCAGACCAGCAGCCCTCTTGGATATATTTACTATGGTCTCTCGTCCCCTCTCCTTTTTTTCCCCCTGACATGCATGTGTTTCTGAATCCAGATGGTTTGTTTTGAGGAAGATGATGGAATCCGTTTGTTACTGTTTCTTGACATCCCAGTGGAGTCTGGGCTTCCCACCCATTGCCAAACACGTGGATATCACTCGAGAATCCTGTGAATAGTCAGATGCACTGGGACTCATGAAATGTAAATAGCCTTGCCCAAGCAAGTCCTGGGGGACGTTGGAGACTGGACTGCATTTGAACCGTGAGACCTGCAGAGTGACATCATCAGGTTGGGGACTTTGACCTGAAGTTCATGTGTGCTGCAAGAAGACGCATCGTGAGGCTGAAGTTGTTGGCGGGGCATGTGCCCCTTTAAGCAGCAAACCTGGGACTGATCAGTACAGAGCCAGATCCTTACTAGGCAGAGCAAACATCAGGAAGTGGGAAGGTACCGATATGAAATTAAGAGAAAGGCCGACTCAAACTGATGGCGTCCGGGTGGCTACTTACATCTCTCTCCATCTTATTCTAACATAGGAAGAACTAACATGTGGGACAGACCCAGGGCTCAGTTCCCGGTCATGCTGGCCTTGAGCCATCAGTGGGTCCCTCATCATCTGCCTGAAACTCTGTCACAGTGTGGCCAGGGCTAAAGAAAGGAGCCGTCCACTTTCTGCCTTGGTGGATGGAGGCTCTTGAAAAGCAGCTCCTGTTTCTCTGGGGTTCCAAGACCCCACCCCACCCCACCCCACCCCACCCCACCCCACCAGCCTTCTTAATTGCAATCTTTAGAAGTCCGACATCATGAAGAGATGGAGTCCCATGATGTACTCATTTCTGGCCCTGACTCTGGGCTGGCTCGCCTGCCCTACCCTGTGTCTATCCATCAGTTTCTTCCAAGGCTGTGTGGGAACGAGTTGTACCTTTGGAACACCTGCCAAGGGGTCTAGTTCTTCCTGTGTTTCTTTCTGTTGCTCTGTTTGTTCTCAGCCCCTGTCTTGGGGTACGGGGCCAGGCTTGGTTCTCTCCACAGCAGATCACTGCTCCCAAGGAGGCTACCTCTGGTAGCAAAGCTGTACCAGAAAGGGGACTGATGGGTCAGTGTGCCCTCCCACGATGTCCGCCCACAGCCCTTCATCCCACAGAGCTAGTGATGACAGGCCTGGCAAGAGCGGCCCCCACAGCGAGGGAGAAGTCTATTTCCCTGGCTTCTGCTGGGGGTGGCTACCGGGGGAGTTGGAAGGAGATGGTAATTTGTATTGCTTGTTTAGTGACATGAACCAGACTCGAGTGGGACTTTCCTGAGTGACAAGTGTCACCATGAGTTCTAGTGTGGGATGGCTTAATACAGGGGCTTGTGAGCTTGGGAAGCTGTTTCCTCCCTAGCACCCCCTCATTCCAGGTGGATGGTGTGGGTAGACTTTAGGAGCCCCCAGAACAGTGAGTCTGAGGGGTGCTACTAGCTCCAAGCATCAGCCCCCTGGGCCAGGCCTGATTAGCATAACCATTCTCAGCCGATAGACAGTGGCTAATTCACTCCTCACAGTCCAAGCAGGCCATTGGTTCTAGGTGACCAGAGTTCATTTACTGAACACCAGCTATCTAGAAAGCAGGGCTTTGGACCCAGAAAGCGCTTAGTGGCACCAGGGCTCCTTAGTGACAAAGCTGCCTGGGTGGCATAGCTCAGGGCTGCTGTCCCAACCTTGGGAAATAACTCAGAAGACCATGCCCTGGCTATGAGTGCCAGGGGCAGACATCACAGGCACACAGAGAAAATCCACAGAGACTGTGGCACTGCCAGGATCTAATGTGGCATTGTTATCAGAGTGGCCATTCCTTCTACCAAACCAGGACCCTGGAGCAAGAGAGAGGACCAGGTAGCCTACTGTCGTAGCTCCATTTCTGTTGCTGTGGTAAAATACCCTGACCAAAAAGCAACATGCACCAGGAAAGAGGAAAGTTGGTTTGTTTGGTTTATAATCTAGCCTATGTACAGTCCATCGTAGGGAGGAGTCATGATGGCAGGAACTAGAAGTGCCTAAGTCACTACATCCACAGTCAACAGCAGAGAAACAAATGCATCCATGCTGTCCATGCTCCCCCACCCCCAACCAGTTTCATGTACTCTTAAAAAGTCCAAGATCCAGCCCACGAAATTCAGGGTGGATCGTCTCACTTCCATTAAACAAATAAGATAATCCTCCACAGGCCAATCTAATCTAAAATAATTCCTCTTTAAGACTTCCCTGGTGATTCTAGGTTTTGTTACGTTAAAACTATTCAACACTGTGTAGTGTATTTTAGGGACCATTGAGGACCCCAGACTGCGGCCAGGAAGCCACTATGAGATGACCCACCCCCCACCCTCAGACTGCCAAATCTTGCCTGGGTCAAGTCTCTGGCTGCCCTGGAGAGAAGCAAAGGAAGTGATGAGGGCACGGTCTACTCCCTGCCTCCGTGGCCCTGACCTGTGTCTAGCCCCAGCGACCCGCCCCCAAAGGGGGCGTGGCCCAGGTGCCGCTCAGCTCAGTTCATCTGCTGTTCTGTGAGCAACCTGTGGGGAGTTTTTGTTAAGCTTTCACAAGGAGACCAGAGGCTTCTCCCTGAGACACATACCTCTCAGAAGTCACAGGGAGGGATGATGAACGTCCTCCGAAGGATGAGAGCAGTATTTCTCCATGGCCCTCCTGAATCCTTGAGCTCACCCGCCCCCCTGGCTTCTGCAGGTCCCGAATGGAAGATGGAAGCAGATGGCAGCTCAAGACAGAGTCGGTGCCCGGAGCTGCCTGGCTCATGGGATCTAGGTCCTACACTCCCTCACAGGACCGAGGCTGCAAATCGTGGGGTGTAGGATGCTGGGGGCTGAGGAGCAGCGGGGAGAACTCAGCTATAGGAGACATAGGAAGCCAATTAGCTACATGGTTAGCACGTCCCCTAGACGGAAAAGGATTAAGATGTGCAAAAGAAAAGCCATCCACACATCGGGTCTAAGGCCAGCATAGAGTGGGCTGAAACCCCAAGACCAGAAAAATCCCCCCAAAGGCCCAAGGGTCCTGAAGCAAGAAAGAGATTGAATGAGTGTTCCTTTGACCTTAAGATTAAAAATGCAAGGCCTTAGTGATGGTAAATGACCTGCATGAAGAAAGCTGGGACTGTCTGTTCTGTGGTTGGAGAGGGCTTGGACTTAGAGAACCAGCTGGCCACTGCATCTCCTACTCCCAGGCAGAAGCGCGTCGGATTGCAGAGCAAGGTTTCCCTCTAGTGGAAGCAGGGAGCCAGGATACCATCTGCCAGCCCTGGGATGAGGTTCACTCCCTGTGCTGTGAGGGAGGCTCTGCAGTTAGCAAGCGTTCTTTCAGTGCTAAAGTGCTCAGGTCCTGAGCTCAGATCAAAGATGCCCTGTAGGTCACATCCCTACAGTATCCAGCCTCCACCAGTGACAGCAAGCTCGGGAAGACCTTTTCTTCACCTACCAGGAGCTCTGTCTCCTGCTAGAGAGTTCTGTGCCCAGGTAGTAGAGGATGTGGAGGTCATCTTGGACAGTGGTATTGTGAAGAGGTCATCTAAGTGGTGAGCAAGGGACTTAGAGTCTTCTTCATCTTTCTTCCTGTTAGTTTCTGAGAGCTGAATGCTCACAGAGGCAGTGTATACTTCCACTCAGAGTATGACCCAGCCTCAATCCCACGATGCACCAGGACACAATGAATCCCAACCAGAGTGGTCCTGTGCATCCCATCAGAGTGACTACAGTCTTGTTACAGCAATGCCCTTCCATTTAACTATCTACAGTATAGAAATCAGGCCAGTCCGTCATTTCCCCCAACCTTGCCAAAGCCAAGAGTCTAGAGAGTCCAAGCCCAGTCAAGCACAGCCCCACTGGGAGAGCCCAGACTCTTCCTGGCAAAAACAAACACTAGTTCGGTATGCCACAACCCCCCAAGGGAGACTAAAGAAATGACTCCACTAAAGTTAAGTCTGGGACCCAGTGAGTCTATGGAGCATTGGTGACTCTTGGTAAGCTATGTCACTGAGAAGCCCCCACCCCAGTGTGGGGACAACTCAAAGCCACAAAACTGCTGTCCTCACCCTGGCCAGTCACCCCTCCTCAACTCCGTCCACTGTGCACACCGGTTGCCCTCTCCTGGGGTCTGTGGGATCAGAATTCCCACTGCATCCCCCTATCCAGAGCTACTGCAGCCCCCCGGCTCCGGATTGGTCTGCTGGTGTGGGGGAGGGGCAGAGACCTCTTCCTGACGCTTTTCTGCGACTCTGGCAGGATTTTTATTTCTGAACGAGTACACTGCCTGCCCCAGCCCAGGAGCCAGCAAGGAGTAGAGGAGGGGGCAAGTTTTAAGCAGAGACAAATGACGTTGGGGCTTGTGAGAATCCCGCGATTTCCTGTGGAGTAGTCGCGGGCTCTTCCCGGGCTGGCTCCCTTGCACCCGGGAGCTCTTTTGTTTTGGAAGATGCTGGCAGCATCACTGTATTAAGAGCAGGCCGCGTTGTGTTGTGGATTACTGTTTTGGTGTTGCCGTTGGCTTTTGTCTGTTAAATTAACTGCTGTACATTTTCTTGTTCTCTGACGACATCGGGGGCTTACTTTTCTCACTCCTTCTCACAGGGACCCCATATGCCCAAGTCCAAGCACAGGTGGGGGGTGGAGGGCGGGTGGGGGGTGGAGGGCGGGCGGGTGGGGGCCCGGGGGTACGGAGGCATTGCCAGCCCATTCTAAAGATTACAAGTGTTCTTGGAGACTGCTCGGACTATCTCAGCCCTTGGAAAGATTCTAGACTTTCCTGGCTTAAACTGAAGCATGGGGCCCAGGTTTGACTTTTGCTTAATTTTCTCAGTGTCCCCAGGCTTGAGTCCCCACCCTTGTTTTGGGGTCCACAGAGCCCCGCAGGGGTAGTGCAGGGCTCCCGCTTCTCCTCCAGCCTTCTGCCAGCTTTGAAGACCTTCCTTCCAGCAATGCTACTGTACACGTGGTGAGGAACGCCACCCGCAACAAAGCTCGTGTACATATCTCCGTGTACATACGGAGTGTACATACATACATACATAATACAGTGTACATACATATAGTGCCCCGTGTTATAAAGATAACAGAGCATGGCATTTCTTTGGCATTCCAATTTTTTTTAACCCTTGGAAATATGGTTTTGGCAATCTTTTATTCTTCTTTTTCCTCTTTTCTATTTAATAAACATCCATGTGACCTTCCTGGTAGCTTCTTGAATTCCTGTGTCTTCCATTTCTGTAATCAGATCTCCAGCTGCCCTGAATGCTTTCGTCTCTCTCTCTCTCTCTCTCTCTCTCTCTCTCTCTCTCCCTACAACCTCACCTGCTGGTCTTTCCATTTGGATGGCCATCTTCCCCTTTCCTTGGGGACCAATCCAACATTTTCTCCGCTCACTGGGTCCCCTGTAGCCAAGGATGTAGACTCTGAACGAAGCACCAGGCCCCGAGGGTGCACAGTGCCCGTTTCCTTCCTGGGAGGTTGGACTGGCTGGCAAAGGAAATGTGTGTGAGATAGATGTTGAAATGATGCTAACCACAAATGAGCACGGGGTATGAGTAGTCAGAACTTAGAGCTGACGGTTGCCACCACGAGGGGATCTTCTGAAATGCAGCGGGGGTGGCAAGGTGCAGTCTACAGCCCAGCCAACATCTTTATTAGCTGATGCGCGGAGACCTGGGGAACCTAACAAATTTACCGATGAAGGGAAAGAAATAGATTACAGATAAACACAGGAGAACGCACAAAACTGTTGTAAAATTTGATAAAATAGACTTCGAACAAAACAACAATCCATCGGGGGAACATTATGATTCTAAATGTATGTGCCCTGAATACAGGTACACACAATCTCATAAAACGCATGCTATTTAGATGGAAAGTCACAGATTAACCTTAGCATGATAGTACTGGGTGACTTCAGTACCACACTCTTACCAATAGGTCATCCCCTCACCACAAAATATACAGAAACATTCAAATTAAATGACATTGTACACCACATGGTCTTAACAGACATCTATAGAGCACTTCATTCAAATGCTGTATAGTACTTACTCGTCTCAGCAGCCCATGGGACATCCTCTCGTACAAGGATACAACATTAAAATAATTTCCATATCCTGGATGAGTACAAGACTGTAAGGCTACAAATCAACAGCCAGAGAAACGCCAGAACACATACCAATTCGTGACGAATCTAGAAAGTTCTGGATAGGCAGAAAAAAAAATCTAACAAGATGGAACCCTTGTGGGTTATGGAAAGATCAGTGCCTGGGGGATAATTAGCCTCTGGGCTTCCCTGTACCCATGGAATATTCTAGAGCAGTGGCTCTCATATGGTGCCTCATGTTAGGGTGACTCTCAACCATAAAATTAATTTCATTGCTGGTTACTTCATAACTGTAATTTTGCTACTGTTATAAATAGTAATATAGGGCTGGTGAGATGGCTCAGCAGGTAAGAGCACCTGACTGCTCTTCCAAAGGTCCTGAGTTCAAATCCCAGCAACCACATGGTGGCTCACAACCATCCGTAATGAGATCTGACTCCCTCTTCTGGTGTGTCTACAGTGTACTTACATATAATAAATAAATACATCTTATAAAAAAAGGTTTTAAAAAAATAAATAGTAATATAAATATCTGATTTTTTTCTGGTGGTTTTAGGTGACCCCTGTGAAAGGGTCACTTGGCCCCCCCAAAGGGGTTGAGACCCACAGGTTGAAAATCACTCTCCTAGGGCATCTCAGGGTTCATGAGCATCAGGTGGGTAGAAAGAATACATCATCTCCTGTCATTGGTTCAGGAGCAGCTGGCTGAAAGACAGAGAGAGATGTGCCTGCAATTTTATCACCAGTGCTGGGGTGATCAGGGACCAGCACTTAGCTCCTCATATGCCAAGGGAAACGTCCAGCCTCTTCCTGTCTATCAGAACAACCCACAGCTCGTGTTAGCTTTCCCATAGCTGGGGGACTAGACCGTCTAATATAACTCAAAGGAAGAAGGATTTGTTTTTCAAATCGTTTCAGGGATTCTAATCTATGTTGGGGACCAGTGGTGAGAGTATTGTAAAGCAGAGAATTTCACATCATAGCAAGAAGGAAGAAGAACAGAGCAGCAATCAGGAGGGGCTGGGGCAAGACTACACCCCTAAGAGCACACACCCAGCGTGGAGGACAGAAGGGAGGACGGAGGACTCCACCTATCATCTATATACGTGCCTGGGGCCAGGTGTGCCCTCTCCTGTGCCTAGCCTTACACGCCCACAGCTTGGCCTTCCCTGTTATATAGAGAGGGAAATGAGAATGTGAGAACGGCCACACTGTGTGTTCTTCACAGTGCTGCTGAGCCAGCCAAGGTGATGGTGAGCCTGCTAGAACCTCAGCTGGGGCCACAGCCCAGCAAGCACTAGAGCTGAGCTGTCTCCAGCTATGGTGGTGTGACCCAGACCTGTAGACCTGGCTCATGGTGGTCATCTGTTCCCTAATGTGAAGCCAATGCAGGCGCTTGAAGTTACGGAATAAGAAACTGCCTGGGCGTGGCTGGAGAGATAGCTGGCTCTTGCAGTGATTATGCACGGCTGTGATCTAAGCTTACAGTACTCTTCCCCCCCCCCCCCAGAGTCATGCACGTGTTTACTTATGTTGTAGTAATAAGTGCTGAAAACAGGAAATAGGTTGGAAGTAACCTTATAAAACAGACATTTGCCATACATGGTAAAAGCAACATACAAATATTGTTTTCTGGGCCAACTGGGTCAGTTGGGGTTAGCTGGTGTCAGTTGGGTCTAAGCGCTGGAACCTGAGGTAACAGACATCCAAGCCTCTGCCTTGAGCCCTTAGGGAATGAGTAGAGAGGGCAGCAGCTGGGCCTTCGGTATTCTTTAAGATCCAAGCCTTTCAGCCAGTATCCAATCAGCCATTCCCACTGTGCTCTCCACAGATCAGGAGCTAAGATGCAGGTCGATTTATAGAGAGGGGTGGGTGTCTCAAACACACACTAGCTACTGACTTCTGGATGTGTCTCTTCATCTCCTACCAGCTGCATCCCTGAGCCAGGTAACTGGAATTACAAATGCCTGGCTGCTGAGTGACGCGAGACACACCTGTAAACTGCCCCTCCCCCTTTCTCCCTAAAATGGAAAATCTTTTACACCTAATGTAGAAGTGGGATTGGTTTTGAAGTGTTGGCTATTTAGCCGTGAGATTAACCACGAACCTGCAGGAGTAGAGGCTCAAAGGATTTTGTTTGAACCGGAAGGGAGGTGGGCAGGAAGGGGACACCTAGAAGATGATAAGTCAAACCTTAAGGAAGGGTGGCAGGGCTTTCTGGCTCCACAGGAGTGAGCGAGGCTGACCTGGCAAGCTTGGTTTCTCTGCACTCCATGGACCCCACGGCATCCAGACTGTTTCCTTAATTTCCCTCTAGCTTACGGCCTCGACCTCATTATAGAACTTGGCATCTCTCCACTGGTTAGCATCATTTCCTCCATGCAGAAGTGTCACCTCATGTCATTGCCGAGGAGCCCCCAGGGACACCTGTTTGTCACTGGGAGACACTCCACATTCCCCATTTGCTTCCGCTATTCCTTGCCCAGGCCTGAGATCCGGCTATGACCACATTGTGAGCTGCACATGGGTCCTCTGCACATGGGTCCTCGGCTCTGGCCACTTGGAGCTATTCCTTCCCTGTGTCTCTGTGCTGTGTGTCTGCTTCCTCCATCCTTCAACCCTCTGGATAATTCATATTCAGCTTCTAAACTCATTTTGGTGGCATTTCCTTTGCAAAGCCTTTCCTAAATGGCCTTTATGTTCCTGACTTGGGTGAGGCCTCTTTTTTGTCCTATGGGACCCCTTGTTTTTTCTGCATGGTGTCCTTTATACTGTACCGTATATTCCTGATATCTGTCCACCACCACCACTGTGCCTTAAATGTGGGCTCTGGTATTTACTAGAGCAAGATGTCATTTGTAAATTAAATGCATTCCCTGACTAGCCTCCTTGTCCTAGGGCCATCTTGCAATGCACCTTGATGTCCACAAGGGGGCAGGCTCCCTAATGGGGCCTCGCGGTTTCTAGTCTGTCTTGAATTCATGCCAGCATGTGTTCTCAGAAAGCATGACTAAAATTGGGCATTTTTTTTTTCTTCTCATTGAAATAGAGCAGGCCTGCTGCTGTCAAAAAAGCTATCACAGACCCCGTTTGTCCGTAATGTGCAGAAACTATTTTTAAAATCGTATGTGCTACTGTCCCGAAAAGCACAGAAGTCATGTGGGACTTTCTCCCCTGCCCCCACTTTAAATCCCACTTTGCTGATTCACAAGTTTGGAAAGTACAGAGAGGAAAGACTAGGTCAGATAATGACGCTGGTTGCAAACGTCTATCTTTGTGGCCTGAACTCTGTGACCTCTAAATGTCCCCAGGACCAAGTGTGCAGAGTAAGGAGACCACAAGGTAGGACCCCAATTCCTGGTGAATTTGTCTCTGTGAATTTTCTATTGGGGTCTATTAGGGGTTGTGGCTGTCACCTACGGTGTCACCTACGGGGTTTAATAAAAGCTCCCTTTGACCCTCCCCCATCTTCCGCACAGCGAGGAAACGCCTGGTCCCCGAGCTTGTCTGCTTCCCAGTCCCCACTTCTCTGTTGAATGTGTCATTTTATGCCTGTGCATGGTGTGCTAAATGCCAGGAGCTGGGCCACAGCTGTCACAGTGAAAACGAAATTGAAAAAAAAAATGCCACCCAGGCTGGTTCTTGGTGTTCCCGGGAACTGGATGTGTTTGCTGCATTTCTGTGGCAGGGTGTGTGATCCAGACTGTGAATGGCAAGCAGACGTGGTTCTGAACCCTCAGTCTGCGGAGAAAGGGGACTGGATGCCATGGATGCTAACACTCAGCTGCCTGGAGGGTCATCCCACGCCTAGAACAAACAGACCCTCGCTCCAGCAGTCTCGGGTCTCCAGCCCCACTTCCAGGCCTGCAGGAGAACAGGGACTACCAGGTACACTGACTCTGGGCCTTGATAGCTCTGTCCCTACATATCCCAGGCACCAGCATCCATGGGCTGTCCTAGGGATCCTGTGGCACAGCCTGGTACCAGAATACACGCCCTGGACTGTCCAGGGAAGCAGAAACAGGCAGAATCACAGGCAGGTCTCGAGTTTGGTCCAAAGCAAAGTTTGGTCTGTTGTTTCCTAGTTCTGTCGCGAAGAACTCGGGGATGGCAAGGTTCATCTCATAGAGTTGTTATGAGTATTAAACTACTTTACCTTTAATCACCTGACACTTAGCAACTCACAACCATCGGCCACTGCTACCTTCGAACAGGATTCGGCAGTTCTGTAAGGGGTTGAATGAGACCCTAGATGATATATAAAGTAGTGACATGGTGGTCTCTAATAAAGCTTTATTTATATGGTCTAATGTCTAAGAGGATGCTTGCTCTGGTGACTGCACAGCTGAAAGGTGGGAGAGGGGCAGAGAATACAGAGTCAGCTATGTAGTATGGGGAAGGAAGGAGAGAGATATTCTTTTTTGTTTTTTGTTTTTTTGGTTTTTCGAGACAGGGTTTCTCTGTGCAGCCCTGGCTGTCCTGGAACTCACTTTGTAGACCAGGCTGGCCTCGAACTCAGAAATCCACCTGCCTCTGCCTCCCGAGTGCTGGGATTAAAGGCGTGCGCCACCACACCCGGTGAGAGAGATATTCTTGTATAGGGTTCAGAAGGGCTGGTACAGGCAGGAGCCTCTTAAGGGAGTCTCGGATACCACCTCCGGACTTAGGGACCCTGTGTCCCTCATATGTATACAGCATTGCTGTGCAATGAGCACTCTACCTCAGAGGAGGTTCAGAGTTCCCTCTCAATTAATTAAAGAGTTTCTACAGTTGGCTGTTTCTAAGATTCACTGCCAGGCTGAGCCACCTCGTGCATTAGTGAAGACAGGACAACCAAGGAGCCTGTGCAGACATGGAGGGCACATAGTAGGGCTCATGGAGCTGGCAGACACTGAAATGTGCCCAAGTCACCAGGCTTCTCCTGCATTATCACTGATTCAGCGTGGTTCTGGCTCCTTTTTGCCACACAGAACTCTCCAGGCTACGTCCAGTGCTGCCTTTGAAGCGGCCTTGTTTCAGCCTGTTTCGCCCTCCAGACCCACAGGATAGACGACAGTCCCAACACCCCAATTCCCTGTCAGTGGAAGGGGTAGGGGTGGGGGGAAAGACCAGCCAGAGGGTGTGGCCATGGAGTTGCTCCCTGGGGTTTAATGACAGGTGGTGATACTCCTTCCCTCCTCACCTCCTGGGATGAATGGCAACGGTAAGCACAGTCTAGGCTGTCAGACATGGCTGGGCCATCGCAAAGACTCCTCTCCGGAGGTTGATGCAGCAGGAGTGAACTGGATACAGATTCTTGCCCTGCCTCCCCAAGATGCTTGTTCTGTCCCCATCCAGGAAGAGCACCCACCCCTGAAGACGCCCCATGAAATGACGTTGGTCACAATTGCTACCCCATGTGCCAGCAGGACCAGCTTCTTGTGAGCCCAGGATTAGGCAGTTGGTACCAAAAATGGTCTTGAGATGCAACAGGCAACGGGCCACCCACTTCTCTGGATGCTCTCAGGTCTGCTAGAAAGATGACTACAGGTCAAGGGGACGAGGGCTCTGTGACAGGGTGACTATGGTCCCCTGCAGGTATCAGCCTGGAGGGCAGAGGTACTTGAGCCCATGTGATGAGGAACAATGTTATGTCTGAGGACAGGGATGTGGTCTGTCAGATGGCTCTGGGCAGCATGTACAAAGAACGTGGATGGTCCAGTCACTCAGTCAATGTAAGTTGCTACTGAGGGTTCTTTAGGGAACATCTCCTTCTGGCTATGACCACAGGCCATCTGCAGATGGCTCGCAGGCTTCTCCCAGGGGGTTGGTTTAGCAAGCATGGTGGAGGCTGTGAGATGGTTTTGCTCGGAGCGGTCAGCAGCTTCCCACACAACAGCAGCTAAAATCACTCTTCTGGGGTCTGAGCTGAGCAGCGTTCTAAAATGTAGACACCAGTGTACTTTGGTGGCTATAGCTTATGGCAGAATCAGAGAGAAGCTGTGAAGGCTCATGATCCTTCTTAGGAGGCCAGGGTTTTGCTCTTTTTTTGCGGCGGCGGGGGTGGGGGGGGGCTTTCGAGACAGGGTTTCTCTGTGTAGCCCTGGCTGTCCTGGAACTCACTCTGTAGACCTTGAACTACAGAAATCTGCCTGCCTCTGCCTCCCAAGTGCTGGGATTAAAGGCATGTGCCACCACTGCCTGACCAGGGTTTTGCTCTTAAGGGTTTCCCTGAAACACACACAAGGCTCTCAACTGAGCCATTCCTGGATCTAGAGCCTAGCTCTCTGCCCCTGACACTCCTCTAGTAACGGTGACAAGGTCTGGCTCTAAATATTTCCAAGACACCCATTTCCCAGGCCAAGTTGTTTAACTTTCTAAGCCTCCATTTCCCTATCTGATCAATAGAGACGATAAAGTCTTGTTATTACAGGTGATGGGCTGTGGGGAATTGGATGCACCCAGCACAGAGGCCACTGTGGGCAGGGGAACTTTCTTTGTCACTGGGTGACACCCTTGAGCCACTGTTTAAAGGTATGATAGAGTATGTAGAGTAGACTCCTTATAAAGAATGCCTCGCATTGTTTGCAGACTAGAACGTTACCCCTCCCGACATTCACTGCTAGACCTCATCATGGCTCTTTTGTGGTTGTTGGAGGGTGGGGATGGGGTGTGCAGAAGGATCACATCAAGCTAGTAATGGTCTCCAAAGCTTTATTGGGAAGGGAGATAGCATCTATAGTCGACTGAGGGGCACAGGGCAGGGGATGTAACAGTCCCAAGAGGAAAGGAGTTCAGAGGAGAGCCTGCCTGTCAGGGTGCAGGGAGGGTCCTCTCCTCCCAAAAGGCACTGATGGGCAAGCGGCCTGGATCAAGGGGTGGGGCCTATACACAGAGGGTTGTCAGAAGACAGGCGCTCTCGAAGCTAAATACAGCCAGCCAAAGGTGAACAGCATCTGTCTTGAGGCTATACCTGCTCAGGGTTCCTCTGGCCACGAAGGAATGGCCCCAGAAGGCAGGCCCCAGAGCTTAGGAAGAACAGCCCAGCCTTTCATCTTAGTGTTTTGTGCAATTAAAACAAAAAAACAAAATAAATATAACTTAAACACTTCTTAAAGGGCACTAAAGTCTAGTCTGGGGAAAGCAATTGAAGCAATCTTCAGCGTGTGTAAAGCAGAGCTGACCACCAAGACATCTGGTGGCCCAAGAGCAGGAGGGCCCCAGGGACCCTGCACATAGGTAGGTACATGGAGCCTGCCCCATGTCCCAGCACCTGTGTGGCCGGGACCTTGGGAATCCCCAGCAGGCCTCCCAGAACTCGGTTTATCAGACTGTTGGAGGTTCTGGGAAATTCCATCTGAGCTCTGCCCATCCCCACAGAAGGAAGGAGGGGCCTCTGGCAGGATAGAAGTGAGAATGGTTTGAGGCAGAGAGTGGGTACTAGCATACAAATACAAACCCCAACTAAGGAAGACACCCTTGGCAACAGACTAACCCTAGAAAGATGCCTCTCCACACCGCTTTCCCACTCACAACACACCCAGCACAAAGCACTGCCTAGCACTGTCTGGAGGCTCTTGCTAACCGGCCCCCAGTTATGGTATCTTAGCACATTATTGTGACAGGTGGCACCTCCCTAAAGGTCTCGGCATGTTTTGTTCTTTACATACATTAAACTGGTCCCTAGCATTTTTGTTGTTGTTGTTGTTTATAGTGTGGTTTGCTTTAGCAAACATTTCTCTGAGACAGCAGGAGGGAACTTTTGGCCAGATCATAGCTGTAGACTCTTGGAATTAATGATACCCCTTCCCAGCAAATGGCCAATGTACAGACCACGAGGTCACCTCAAGCCCTCTAGCAACTACAGCTGGAGAGGCTCAGAGCTGGATGCCTGGTTGCTACTGCCCTCCCCCCACGCCTGGCTGCCCATCTTCCCAATCATGTGCTGTCACAAGGTCTGGGCTCCGAGGATGGGGGGGGGCGTGGGGCGTGACCTTTAGCAAGTCAGCCCGCACAGGAGCTCACCGCCCATCTGAATAGGAGCCAGGAAGTTTAAACGAGTTCCTTTTTAAACATCTGTACTTATACATCGTCGTGGGTCCCTCCTCCCGCCCCCACCAACTGTCACTCACCCACCCAGCATGAAGGGGAAGCACATATGCCACGTGGGCCAATAGCTCTAGAAACCCCAGGGAGCTGGGGCAGACAGTCAAGACGGCCAACCCTGCCCAAAGCTATGTCGCCAGGTGTGTACACGTTGGTCTACCCCATTCCCCTTGGTCCCTAATCAGTGCCTGCTGGCGTGGATCCCAGAGGAGCCTCTGTACATGCCATCCAGAGTCTCTCAGTAAAAGAGGAGGTGATAAGCCCAGAGGTGAAGAGGATAGCTCCAAACAGCAACAGAGCTAGGAGTTTTGTCTTTTAAAAAGTCATACAAGTTGTACACTCTTTTCAATCAGAGAGGCTACTTGCTTCAGAGCTGAAGTGGCGAATAACAATGATCTATCTTCCCATAGCCCTTCAAGAAGCTCAGAACTCGAGCAAGAGGAAGGCTTGGGCAGCCCTCTGAACAACTCTGGCAACTACCGAATTACATGGAGAAACACCGGTCTAAGTCCTTCAAGCTGGGAGAGTGAGTGATTTCAAGGGAAACTCAGGGATCATTCCAGGAAGCCAGAATCCTGGTTCCCTAAGGCCTAGTGATTGCTCTCCCGGGTGTGGCTGGCTCTCAGAACTGCTGCCTAGTGATTGCTCCCTGGAGGTTGGTGTGAGCCTTGAGTATTGTGCCCAGCTCTGGACCTTCCCACAGCAAGCAGATTAAGGGCAGTAATCAGTAGCTCTAGGAGGTGACGTCATCCCCTGAAACTCCGCTTGCAGAATGTCCTCTCTGAATTCACGGGCAATGCTCCCAGATGGAAGGGTGACGTTCTTTAAAAATGGAGCTGCTCTCCATACTCCTCCTAGGCTGGCAAGGTGGGGCCCTGATTTAGCATCTCTAGAGAAGCCACTCAGTGTCCCTGGGAGCTGGGACTTCCCACTGGAGGAGACTTTGCTCATAATCCAGATGCAGAACCCCAGAGATTGTATTTCCAACTCCCAGAAATCAGGTCCCTGTCCTGGCTTCAGGGCCCGTGGTGAGAGGCACAAATGGGACTGTGCTTACTGATGGCATTAGCCACTAGGGGGCAGCAAGGTCCCTACTGGTAGCCAGTGTGGGCCAGAATTTTCTGGGAGGGGGGCAGTGTCTCCCAGAGGGAGGCTTAATCTCTCAAGACTTTAGGCAACCAGGGATCACACGGCCTTCTGGACCCGTGCCGACTCTGAGTGTAACAGGATGTGGGGCCTAGCTTTGTGTAATTCTCTTCGAGAAGGTGGTTCTATTTAGAGAGCATGAGAAACGCCACCTCCAAGCCCCTATGTAGGAGGCCGGGGAAGTAAAGATCTAGAAAAAAAAAATCTCTTTTTTTTCTCCAAAGTGTCCTGTAGTGCAGATGGGAGGCTCTGTTCTAGGTAGGCGCTCAGACAGGAAAAGGAAGAATTAGGGGAGGAGAGAGGCGACAGGCAGAGGTGGCGGGCAAAGTGGCACGGCTATGCACGGTGGCGGTGGCCTCAGGTGAGTGGGCTGCCCTGGGACATTTCCGTCAGGATGTCGATGAGGTTGTCCAGCCCTGAGAGGTAGCCATCCTCCCGGTTCCCCTCCTGCCAGGGGACGTCGTGTTGTAGGGTCTGGCCTTCCGGAAGGGGCGTGGTTTTCCCAAAGTCAATCATCCACACCTTGGCTTGCTCCTTCTTGTCATGGATGAAGAGGAGAGAGCTGCCAATGACCTGGAAGGAAGCAGGGCTGTGAGAGAGGGACCAGGGAAACGGCGCCAGGACAGGGAGGGGCAGGGTTGTGTGTGTGTGTGTGTGGGGGGGGGATAGACCTGACAGGGCCAGAAGGGAGGGGAGCAGTGCCTGGAGGACATCGGGGTTAGGGGGAGACGTGGCTGGGGTGCCCAGGTATTTAAGAGGCAAAGGAAGGCTTGAGGCTGTAATGATCCTGAGAGGCGCTTAGATCAGCGATTTCACTTCCTATTGGGACTAGGGGTGATGGGGAGGGGTGTCAGTCAAGCAGGCAGTGTGTGTCTGTGGGGCTGAGGGCGCAGTACCCTACCTCGTGGCACTTGAAGAAGGGAGAGATTTCCAGGGTCGCTCGAATGGCCTTCAGCCGGTCCCGGTAGGCGATCTGAAGGCAGAGATGGTCAGAGATTCACACACTCTGTGTGTGTGGAGGGGAGGGGCGGTGCGTCAGGTCTATTTAGTTCGTTGGACTCTTGGAATTACAGCTAGCAGTGACCTTGAACCAATTTTACTCCGACTTCTTCATCTACCCCAGCTGAGCTCAGTTATACCTTTTCCAGAGGACTGTGGCCGCTCATCCTCTCGCAGTGCTGGCCCGTGCCAGCATGCCAGCCAGCCAGCTGAGGCAGAGGCCAGAACTGGTTGCTATGGTAACTTCCTGACCACTGAGTGCTGTGCTCCTGACTAAAGACAGGGTAGTGGAAAAGCTACAGTGCCTCTACAAGAGTCCCCTCCACGGAGCCTTACAGATCCTCCTTTGTTGGCAATGAGATACCTGATCATCCCCAGGGGCCAGCTCTGTGAGTCCCATCACCCAGAACTCAGTGCCACTAGGGAAGTTTATATCACACAGGGTCCTTCAATGATGATTTGAATATCAGAGGCACAGCCAGGCAGGGCTAGTCAGCCTTGTCCCGGAGTCCCTAGCAACAGCTGGAAATGCAGTCAGTGGCCTGACTCAGAGGATCTGAAATGATCCGGAAAGGTTCCCCGGAACTAGAGGACTGCACTGCAGACCTACTGTGTGCATTCCAGCCTTATAGGTCTGGGCCTGGAGGCATCAGGAGGGGCAGGGGGCCTGTGTCAGGCCAACTTAGGTGGGAATCCCAGCTCAGCCTTTTCCTGCCTATGCATCCTTGATCTCTCTCAAGTCTTTGATCTGTCAAGTGGAGACAGAAGGTCTGCTTGCTTGTCTGTACAACACCCAGCCAGCAGCAGGTGCTCACGGACTCCTGCTATCACTGTTCCCTGACATGGAAGGGCACTGTGCTGGGGCAGAGGGACTGAAGGCGTCACTCACCAAGATGTTCTGGTTTCCCTTAGTGAATTCTCTGAAAGCCTCGGTGACCTGCTCCCTTGTTTTGGTCTTCTTGAAGTCACGGTTCACAGAGCCATCTTCCTTCTGAGGAGGGAGTCACCCACGGGGGTCAGCAGAGGGCCCATGGGACAGACCCTCTTGCTGCTCTGTGGAGGTGGTCAGGTGCCCAGGGACGGTAAAGCAAGCCAGGTGTAACCAGGTGATTGTCACCTGGTCCAGGAGAGCCCGTCCCAGACCCCAGCTGAGGGGTGTACACAGTGGCTCCAGATCCC